>NW_028270155.1:41194620-41347120 GCF_037043375.1 Chiloscyllium plagiosum
CATCACTTATCCCATTAATACACTCCAGCTTCTGGTAGCATGCCTTAATTCCTGCCTCAGGCGACTGTCTGTGTGGAGTTTACACATTCTCCCTGTGTCTGCATGGGTTTCCTCCGGGTGCTCCGGTTTCCTCCCACAGTCCAAAGATGTGCAGGTTAGGTGAATTGGCCATGCTAAATTGCCCATAGTGTTAGGCAAAGGGGTAAATGTAGGGGAATGGGTCTGGGTGGGTTGCTCTTTGGAGGGTCGGTGTGGACTTGTTGGGCCGAAGGACCTGTTTCTACACTGTAAGTAATCAGATAAGCTGCACTGTTGTAATTTTAGCTTAAAAATACAGGGTAGACCATTTAGGACAGAGATGAGGAGAAACTTCTTCACCCAGAGAGTGGTGGCTATGTGGAATGCTCTGCCCCAGAGGGCAGTGGAGGCCCAGTCTCTGGATTCATTTAAGAAAGAGTTGGATAGAGCTCTCAAAGATAGTGGAATCAAGGGTTATGGAGATAAGGCAGGAAGAGGATACTGATTAGGAATGATCAGCCATGATCATATTGAATGGCGGTGCAGGCTCAAAGGGCTGAATGGCCTACTCCTGCACCTATTGTCTATTGTGGAAGCAGACCATTCCACCCATTGGGTCCTCACTAACCCTCTGAAGCGCATCCCAGCAGACTCACACCCCACTACCCTATCCCTGTAACCCTGTTTTTACCATGGCTAACCCACTTAGCCTGCACATCACTGGATAATGAGCAATTTCCTTTCGCCAATCCACCTAATCTGCATATCTTTGGACTGTGGGAGGAAACTGGAGCACTCAAGGGAAACCCACGCAGACATGGGGAGAATGTACAAACTCCATACAGTCAGCCGAGGGTAGAATTGAACTCGGGTGCCTAGCACTGTGAGGCAGCAGTGGTAACCACTGAGCCAACATACCATCCTCTTCTGCATGTGTTGGTGGCTTTCTTGAAAGTAGGTTTGTCCTCTCTCAGCTGACCTCCTTAAGGGCATTCCTTTTATCTAAGAGAATCTTATCTTTGATGAACTCAGCTTTCAATTGTTCAAACCTCAGGATTCAGTGAGATGCATCAGTACCATAGCATACTGATCAGCAGTCTCTTTCCCCACCTCTGCTCTGTTGCTGAACACATACCATTCATCAATAATATAAATACAGGGTTTAGACTATGTCATCACAGCATTCAAAATCTCGTTGTTTGGCTTCTCTACTCCTGAATGAGATTGAGGCAACAATACAGCTTGTAATACACTTTAGCCAACAGTGATAACAGGCTCCTGCTCTTATTTGCTTAGCCTTTGTTTAATTTTTGGAGGGACGAGGAACTTCAGTGCTCTGACACAGAGAGTAGCAAAAAATACCTTATTGTGTTTCTTCCTGTGCTTGCGGATGATGCCTCTGATTACCAACACTGTGTGCAGTTCTGGTCGCCTCACTTTAGGAAAAATGTGGAAGTTTCGGAGAGGGTGCAGAGAAGATTTACCAGGATGTTGCCTGGAATGGAGAATAGGTCATACGAGGATAGGTTGAGAGTGCTAGGCCTTTTCTCATTGGAACGGCCAAGGATGAGGGGTGACTTGATAGAGGTTTATAAGATGATCAGGGGAAAAGATAGAGTAGACAGTCAGAAACTTTTTCCCCGGGTACAACAGAGTGTTACAAGGGGACATAAATTTAAGGTGAAGGGTGGAAGGTATAGGGGGGATGTCAGGGGTAGGTTCTTTACCCAGAGAGTGGTGGGGGCATGGAATGCGCTGCCTGTGGGAGTGGCAGAGTCAGAATCATTGGCGACCTTTAAGCGGCAATTGGATAGGTACATGGATGGGTGCTTAAGCTAGGACAAATGTTCGGCACAACATCGTGGGCTGAAGGGCCTGTTCTGTGCTGTATTGTTCTATGTTCTATGTTCTAACACTATAGGGTCCTCCATCCCAGAGGTGAGCGTGTACACGTTCAGAGATGCAGGGAGATTTGGTTATCCTAGTGCATGAATCACAGAAAGTTAGTATTCAGGAACAGCAAATAATCAGGAATTTTCTGTTTTATTGTGACAAGAATAATGCAGGAGTCGTGAAGTTATGCTTCAGTTTATGGCATTGGTAAGACTGGGACTACAGTACTGGCCATCATATTTACTGAGCCACATTAATGCTTTGGGAACAGTTTAGAGAAGGTTTATTGGGTTCATACCTGGAATGTAGGAGCAAATGACTGCTGATGCTGGAATCTGTACTGATAACAGCAAATGCTGCAGATCATGGCGGGTCATGCAGCATCTATGGAGAGACAGCAAGCTAACGTTTCAAGTCAAGGTGAGTATTTATCAGAGTTGAAGTGAAACCTGAAGGGTGTAGCATTTATGCTATAGTTGGGCTGGGGAGGTGCAGAATGCTGGTGGAGAAAAATATTGATAGTTTTGACTAAGTGATCGGAATATTAAACTGACCTATCAACATCTTTTCTCCACCAGCACTCTACTCCTCCCCACCCCAACGGATAGCATAAATACTACCCTCCCCCCTTCAGTCTTCACTTCACCTCTGATAAATACTTATCTTGACTTGAAATGTTAGCTTGCTGTCTTACCTGGAATGAGCAGATTGCCTCATGAGACAACAGGAGTCAGGCTTTGCCTTCCTTTTCTCGAGTTTAGACAAGTCAGAAGTGGTTTAGTTGAAATATATAAGATCCTGAAGGGACTTGACTGTGTGTGAGTGTGGAGTATGTTTCCTCTTGTAGGACAGTCTAAAACTAGGAGTTATAGTTTAAAACTAAGGTGTGCTTATTTCAGACAGAGCTGAGGATTTTTCTTTTCTCTGAGAGAGTTGTAAGTCTTTGGAATTATCTTCCCCAAAAAGGAATGCAGAATCTTTAGATGCAGAATCTAAATATTTTTAAGGCAGAGATAATTAGGTGCTTCTTTACTAACAGGGTGAAAGATTATTGGTGATATACAGGAATGCAGAGTTGAAGTTAAGATGAGATCAGTCATGATCTTTTAGAATGGTTGAGCGTGCTCGAAGGGCCAAGTGGCCTACCCTTGTTCTTTGTTCGTCTCCAATAATCCTCCGAGTGCCAATGTTTCCTCTTTGGCTAACTATGGAGCTGTGTCTGTGAGGTGCTTACCAGATTGTGGACCAGCACTCTCAAAACCTAAAGCTCACACCAAAATGTCAGTATCTGGGCTCATGGGGGTTGCCAGAGGCAGGTTTGCCAATTCTCCTTCTGATGCCTCAGTGCTCATGTCCTTGGAAGTCCATCCCTATGTATAGGATTAATATGACAAGTTTGGCAAGATACAGCAAGAAATCCCACAAGGGATTCTGTTTAATCCAAGATGGAAGATGGGTAAAAATTATGGTTGTAAGAGCTACTCCTTTTTGAGGTATTTTAGGTGTTGGAGGTGATTTCCTCAAATTCCAGAAGCAGCAATAACTGTTTTATAAGCTTTTGCATTGTTTTGGAACATTGGGAAGAAAAAGGTCAAAATAATGACACTTTAAAAGGTGGAAGACAGACAAAGACAGCGACCATGTTATCAGAGAAAGAAACCTATACTACTGTCTGACACAGCAGTGACTTTGTACTGTTACTGCCTTTGCTGTTTGAGTTCAAATGTCTCTGGACATCGGACTGCATTTAGGAAAAGTTAACAGCAAAATTCACAGCTGACCTTGGAGTAACCTGTTTGGGAGAGCTCACAGCACAGGAACAGATAAGTATTTAAGTGTAGCCTTGCTGTAAATCTATAATAGTGAGTAGAGGGGGTTCTTTCTTGATGAGATCTGTCTTTTGATTAAATTTTAATAATATAAACCATAAGTACTGAATCAGCTTGGAGCAGTGTTTTTTCAGAACAATAAGACAGTGCTGGAAAACGGGACTAGATTAATTTAGGTTACGTGGTTGGTATGGACAAGTTGGACTGAAGGGTCTTTTTATGTGCTGTACATCTCTATGACTCTATGACAGTGAAAGACCCTCCAAAAAAAAATGCTTGCAACTCGAGTATCTTCTATCAATCATATGAGATTTTCTTATAATTTCTTCTGTTTCTTTCAAGCTTGTAATAGCATTCTATAAGAGGTAAGTTTCCCAAAATAAAAAAAACAATGATTTAAGTTTCTAATTCAATTATTCAGTGCATCTTTAATTTAATTACCATATATACTCGTGTAAAGTTTTATCTCATGTAAAGGTTGACCCCTTATTTTTGGTCAATAAATCTTGTATTTTCCATATATCTCGTGTAATGAGCCTCTCAAAACTAGTGCTCATGTCATGGTCAATCCTATAAATTGAACCTTTAAAAATATTCTAAAAAAATCGACTTTTACATAAGTATATACAGCATCTTCCTTTACACATACTCTGAGTCAATTTCTCTCACTTTTTGAATGGTCATAAAGACTATGGGCTCTTCCCATGTGCTGATCTCCTGGCACTGTATGGGTAACTCACAAGTGATAATCTTTCTTCATGTGAGGATATGTAATTGAATATTAGCCTGATGTAGGGGGAAGTTTCATTTCTAGTGGCACAGCCAAGAAGTAGGAAAACTCAAATCTAAGTATTTGGCATCTTGGCATTCTCAGAACTTATAGCTGTGAGCACTTATACTTTTGTATCACCTCCTTCATATGTTTCAGAATTGTCATCTGGTATTCAGCTATAACCATACATTAAATCTTGGTTAATGAATTGCAGAACATTTACTTTTCTTTGTAAATAAGGGCATTGGGATATGCTTGAAAGCAAATCCACATTTAAACAGATTTAACCTGATGTACCATTCCAGTTCTCAGAGGACAGCTTACAATTCATTGTTTTTAAATAGTTATTAGATCTAGAGTGCAGCTATGGAAAAAGCTTTGCGAAAGTAGCAAGTCCATACAGGTGATTAATACTGTTTTGAGTATAATTATGTTCTGTGTGTTCATGTTTGTAATGAATTTAAAATAAATTTTATTTGTTTAATGGAGCTGCCATCTTTTAACTAAATTGGTTGCTATGGCATTTTGTTTTAGTTAGACCAAACGCTGAAGCATACAGTGTAAATTGCCAATAATGAATAACCTGCAAGATTACAATATGTAACACATATAAACTCTTTAATTCTAAGTGCTTTACTGTAGAAAGGAAATATACAATGTTACATATCTTGTTGAGTCTAAAGTTTGATGAGTAATTATTCTAAAATTTCATATATGGCTGGACTGTAGAATTGTCATCTGTTCAGTTCAGGGACAGGATATGGGGTGCTGTAGGGGTAGTTAGTGTGTTAGTAGGAAAGCATGCAGACCAAATAGCAAATTTTCATGAGTAAATCAGCATTGAATCTAAGTTAAATGTTGCTTGTTTTGTACAGTCTCATTCAGTCAGGTGATCATCATTTTCATGCTTATTCATAGCCAGGTTCTTGGCCGAGTACAAAATGGAAAGTTTTTTTCCTTAGTTTGAAAATGGGGAAATGTGATATATGGCAACACCTATTACAATTTGATGAATATTGTAATGCATCTTTTTCATCTCCTTAACCAGGGAAAGAATCAAGATTTTGATATTCTGCTAACTAATCACTCCAGTGGAGGCATATGCTTCATTTTAATACGGCTGTTCATGAAATTCTTGGTCAAAATCTATAGCTGTTAGGGGACCAGGGTAGATACAGTCACTTACAAGATAAAGTTAAAAATCACACAACACCAGGTTATAGTCCAACAGGTTTATTTGGAAACAGGCATCTGATGAAGGAGCAGCGCTCTGAAAGCTAGTGTGTCCAAATAAATCTGTTGGACTATAACCTTAGTGTTGTGTGATTTTTAACTTTATCCATCCCAGTCCAACGCCAGTTCCTCCACATCATGACTTACAAGATACTCAGTCAAAGGTTTCTTCCTCAGTAGTCATTATTGATTTGACAGAGTAACATATTTGATATGATTGATGTTATCAATGGAAACTAAAGCTGGTTGGTTTCAATACTGGATAAGTAATGTGCCACACCTCTGTTATGCTTCCATGGTGAGTCAAATGTCTACTCCACGGTAGATGAACTGTTATTTCAGCTCCCTGTTACTCAGTCATCGATTTGGTGTGCTGTCTAAAAGTATTTCTTAACTTGTACGGTTCAAGAGTTGAAAGAAATCTGATACTCAGGAAAACTGAAATAACGGCATGGCCATAAGGATTGCATATTATCTTATTAGATTCTGATAGAATGTATGGGTGGAAGTTAATATGTCCTGTGGTGGAGTATTGTGACTCAATAGGGGCCAGATAATCGGCAGGAGTGGCTGGAGGGTGGAGTTGGACTGCTTGTTACCTTCTTGATACCTTCATATTCTCCCCACAATAAGAAATGGCAAGTACAGACGTCCTAGCTAGATGCTGATTCAGGTTCTAAAGTGATCATTTAAGGCTTTGTCAGGAACATCTTCCTTCTGTCGCAAAAGTGGACCATAAAAGCTGTTACCCTCCCTTTGGACTCAGGACAGTCTTGATTGGGCACCCTGTGACATGGTTTTCCCTCACACTCTCACTCTACCTTCACTAACAAACCCCAGTCTCCTGGCTGGCTAGCCCTGATGACCTCAACTACACGCAATTTAGTTTCAAGCTGACATTGATTATGGTGCTCTCGGTGCTTTGGGGTGCCCATCAGTGGCTGCTGCTGGCACTGAGGTGGGGTATGTCCACCGACTGGCTGTAGTCCATGTTGGATCTCTGCCTTGAAAGTAACATGAGACCCAATGCCAGGCAGTTAATTGCCTAATGAGCACAGAATCAGGTGAAGGCTCTCTGAAAAAATGAAGGAATGTTTCCACCACTGCCCCATCACCCAACCCATATTTCAGCTTGCTCCTTCAAGCAGGATCGCATCCATCCATCCTGACAAAATGTAAGGTGTTTGTGTACAAACATGAGTCTGCTTCCAAGAAAAATATTAAAGATTTTATCAGAAGATAGAGAGAGTTTTGATGTGAACAGTAATTGCAGTGGTTTTACATGACACAATATTTTGTGAGTGTTGAGTCATAATGGCTGTAAGAAATAAAAAACTTCAAAATATTTGTGCAAAATTGCTAATTTGTAGATAAATAACTCATGCCAAGTATAATTCTGTTTCAAAGTTCATTTCCAAAATACAATTATTTCTAATCATTTCTCTGGCACATGATTATTCACCCACTTCCAATTCCTTACAATCAGATCGAAATTGAATGCTTTTCCAAGTGCTTATGTTCACTACACTGAATCCCAATATTTTTTTCCTTGGCAGTTACTGGCATATGTAATATTTTCCTAAATGATTACTGCTGGCATTTTGCAATATTTGCTACCTCTGCCAGGAAATGATCCTTGATAAGGATGTGTGAGGTAATTCATTGCCACCAATTCACTTTTGTCTTTGCTTTGCCTTGGACATGTCTAATAATTAGTGGTAGGAGATTTACCACAGTAAGTTCTGAGGCAGGGACACTGTTCTTGAATTAGAAAAAAGGTTCTATTACATGATAGTGATAAGTAATACTGAATTTGGTCAGATGCAATTACTAGGACCTAAGGGAGTTGGTACAATTAGATTAGATTAGATTAGATTACTTTACAGTGTGGAAACAGGCCCTTCGGCCCAACAAGTCCACACCGACCCGCCGAAGCGTAACCCACCCATACCCCTACATTTACCCCTTACCCAACACTACGGGCAATTTAGCATGGCCAATTCACCTGACCTGCACATCTTTGGACTGTGAGAGGAAACCGGAGCACCCGGAGGAAACCCACGCAGACACGGGGAGAACGTGCAAACTCCACACAGTCAGTCGCCTGAGGCGGGAATTGAACCCGGATCTCTGGCGCTGCGAGGCAGCAGTGCTAACCACTGTGCCACCGTGCATCTCACCGTGCACAATGCATCTCTCCTAAAGATAGAGTAGAACTCCGGTGTACACCCACAGATTGTATATGATATCAACAGAATGGCTGAATTCAATGTAACATTAATAGTAACTTATTCAGAACCATTATTATTTAACACAAGCAGGCATATACGTACTGCAATCCAAATTATGACTGTTTTCTGCATTAAAAATCCATATTTTCTGAATGGTTGTCTGAAATTGACAATGTATATTACATTATGGTTTGTTCCCAGTGTAGGTTTATCATGAAATGAAATGTCTTTGCACCCAAATCTGGGAACGAATTATGAAAAGATTCCCACTGACATTAATGTTGTGTACCGTTTGATATATAACGTTTGATGGTTTTATTTAGCCTTACTACATCTTCATTGTTGTGAAACGTAAAATCCCAAATAGTTCATAAATGTTCCCTAAAATTAAATGTTATTGATATAATACTGGGATGGAGGGTATGTAGGAGGAAAATGATTGAAGAATGTTTTCAGTGATAGCTATATGCTATTCAGGTCCATCCAACTAAAAGGAACTAGAGGTAACTCTTCATTCAAAAGATGCCGAATTATTACATAAGATTTTGTTATGAGTAGACCCCAGATAAGGTTTCCAAATTCATTACTTGTCCTGTCAGGAAAGCAAAAACATTAAGTTCTCAGATGAGAAGGAATGAACTGGCTCCCCTTCTTTGTTCATCTAACACCTCAGTTGGTTGTAATAAAGTTAATTTATTGTGAATAACTTTCTCATAAACCCAAATGAACCTAAGTTTCGAAAGGTGTTAATTTAACCATACTTTCTTGAAATAACAGAAAGAAAGTGTTTATTATTTATTGCACACAAGCAGAAATCTAACGTAATACGCATACACTTTAGCAATTAGGGATGAGACCTTCACAACATGCTGAAGCTTGAAACTACCTTGATACACACAAGAGCTTTCAGTCACACCCATCCACCTCAGCAGAGTTGAACATGATTTTATTATCCTTGTCCTTGTATATTCCTAGAGGGTATAACAGACACACAAAGGGCCTGACTTTAATCCTGAGAATTGGTTACTAATGAGCATGAATGGTACCCAAGGAGCTGAATGTTCCAATTTTTCAACAGTTTTATTTGAGTAAGATTCATGACAACAATGCCGACATGTCCCATGGTGACTTTTCTCCTTCAATCTTCAGCTCTTCATTACATTAATTATGAAGCGGCTCTCTTCAGTGCCAACCTCATGGAATCAGGCAGCAGGAGAGGTAAAAATGTTCACCATGGCTGGGACTTTGCAATGTTCATGCTGAAGGCACCTTATTTAAAACCCAGCTGTGCACCCACTTCGGACACTCCATGCCAGGAACAGCCCTTCACACTGTGGTCCTGCACCATTATGCTGAAGGAAATGGCCAAAGGAAGTTTAGTTCCTTCTCTCACCGACAGGAATTATAAGGTGCTGGTGGAAGGGAGGGTGGAAAGGCTGGCAGTACATTTTCCTGCTAACTGGAAAAGTAGGCCAAGTCACCAGTCACAGCCAGTGTGGTCTGAGATAATAATCTAGATCAGGGCAGGATCCTGGCTGAAATATAATACACAGCAATGCAGAGCGTAATGCAAAAGTCAGTGATCTTCTGAGCTCTGCAAGTGTAAGTGCCTGCCTCTTCTCTCTGCTATCTCACACTTATAGGGTCACCACTCACTCTAATTCTGCTACTGCATAATCATCTTGCCAAAACTTATGGACTATAACTCTCGCTGTTACATGTATCTTTTCCGTTCAATGGCTCTTATCCACTTTATCATTCCAAACCACTCTGCTCTGTGTTTCCTACTCACTCACTAGGGGCACATCACCAGCTTCCTTGTTTCTGTGTGAAGATAGAGTTGGATGATGTCTCAGGGAAAAAGTAGCAAGCTGCTGCCACCAGGCGACTCCATGACTTTCATTGATGCCACCTAGTTTCTTGGGGAAGGAGAGGAGAGTTGGGAGCTACAAAAAAGTTCGATAACTTGGCCTTATAATAAGATGCAAATGCATGGAAAAAAGGTCATTGCTGTTCATTTTTGAGATTCTGAACTTGCCAATTAAACCCTAAGATGAAAATCTTATGTTTTTTTCCTTCATGTTGAGGTTCTGATATTTTCACGTTTGCATATGCTTTCAACTTTCTTACCATTGCCCATGTTGCTCATGGGAAATGAATATTCTGCCTTCAGTTTCTGATGACATTTTCAAATGGGTCTGACACGCACATATTAGTTGAAGCATGCCTCTACAATCCATCACAAGTTTATTTAGCAGCCCGGTGTGTGACTGCAGGGAACAGAAGTACATCTGGTTCCTTCTCCTCCACTCCCTTCTCCTCCCTGGATGTCAGACATTCTTCACTTTCATCCCATTGCATCTACTCTGCACTGAGTTATGAAGAACAGAACAGACTGCAAGCAACCTACTGTTTTGGTGCATAATGAAGGCCACTTCCAGATATGTCCTGACACAAGAATTGCAGCTTTAACAATCCAGTCTTGTCTTGGAAAATGTCCATTTTACAGAGGAGAAAGTGCTCGATGTCTTGAAATGCATAAAAGTGGATAAATCCCCAGGACCTGATCAGGTATACCCTAGAACTCTGTGGGAAGCTGGGGAAGTGATTGCTGGGCTCCTTGCTGAGATATTTGTATCATCAATAGTCACAGCTGAGGTGCTGGAAGACTGAAGATTGGCTAACATAGTGCCACGGTTTAAGAAAAGTGATATGGGCAAGCCAGGGAACTATAGATCAGTGAGCCTGAAGTTGTTGGCGTGCAAGTTGTTGGAGGGAATCCTGAGGGACAGGATGTACATGTCTTTGGAAAGACAAGGACTGATTAGAGATAGTCAACATGGCTTTGTGCATGGGAAATCATGTCTCACAAACTTGATTGAGTTTTTTGAAGAAGTAACAAAGATGATTGATGAGGGCAGAGTGGTAGATGTGATCTATATGGATTTCGGTAAGGTGTTCTACAAGGTTCCCAATGGGAGACTGGTGAACAAGGTTAGAGCTCATGGAATACAGGGAGAACTCACCACTTGGATACAGAACTGCCTCAAAGGTAGAAGAGAGAGAGGGTGGTGGTGGAGGGTTGTTTTTCTGACTGGAGGCCTGTGACCATTGGAGTACACAAGGATCGGTGCTGGGTCCCCTACTTTTCATCATTTATATAAATGATTTGGATGTGAGCATAAGAGGTATAGTGAGTAAGTTTGCAGATGACACCAAAATTGGAGGTGTAGTGGACAACGAAGAAGGTTACCTCAGATTACAACAGGATCTTGATCAGGTGGGCCAACGGACTGAGAAGCTTTAGCTTGAGTTCAATTTAGATAAATGTGAGGTGTTGCATTTTGGGAAAGCAAATTTTAGCAGAACCTATACACTTTATGGTAAGGTCCTCGGGTATGTTGCTGAACAAACAGACCTTGGAATGTAGGTTCATAGCTCCTTAAAAGTGGAGTCACAGATAGATAGGATAGTGAAGAAGGCGTTTGGTATGCTTTCCTTTATTGGTCAGAGTATTGAGTACAGGAGTTGGGATGTCATGTTGCGGCTGTACAGGACATTGGTTAGGTCACTTTTGGAATATTGTATGCAATTCTGGTCTCCTTCCTATTGGAAAGATGTTGTGAAAGTTGAAAGGGTTCAGAAAAGATTTACAAGAATGTTGCCAGGGTTGGAGGATTTGAGCTATAGGGAGAGGTTGAATAGGCTGGGGCTGTTTTCCCTGGAGCATCGGAGGCTGAGGGGTGACCTCATAGAGGTTTATAAAATCATGAGGGGCATGGATAGGATAAATAGACAAAGTCTTTTCCCTGGGGTGGGGGAGTCCAGAGCTAGAGGGCATAGGTTTAGGGTGAGAGGGGAAAGATATAAAAGGGACCTAAGGGGCAACTTTTTCCTTCAGAGGGTGGTACGTGTATGGAATGAACTGCCAGAGGAAGTGGTGGAGGCTGGTACAATTGCAACATTTAAAAGCCATCTGGATGGGTATATGAATAGGAAGGGTTTGGAGGGATATGGGCCAGTTGCTGGCAGGTGGGACTAGATTGAGTTGGCAAATCTGGTCGGCATGGACGAGTTGGACTGAAGGGTCTGTTTCCGTGCTGTACATCTATATGACTCTATGACTCTACTGTTGCCTTTTCCTGATATGGCTTTGTGTACTCTCCTCAGATTCACTGGTAAGTACATAAATCAGTAGCTGAGTTTTCAGAGTACTCTTGCCACCTAGGAGCCAGAAGTTGAGTTGATGTGTAAGAAAGACACCTACAAAATTGTGATTGCTGCAAAACAAACCATGCCAACTCCCTGGATATCCAGAATGGAAATGCATACGAGCTGTCTGATGATCACTAACTAGCGGGAATCCTTTTGTAATGCATGAACAGTCCCAGCTGATCAGTTGAGACCTTTATTTGCCATATGTACAATCAATCTCCTCCAGTAGCTGCAGGAATCCTGCTACATCAACAAAGTTGACAGTTCTCTCAGTTTGACTAGCCTTATCTGCAATAAAAGTCACTTAATGGGTGGCATTGAAAATGGAGCATCAGTGAGCTGGTTGGTGGGACAGTTCTGTGAACAAAGCTCTCAACAATGTACAGTACTGAATACCCTACTCCCGTTTAGGAGAAGTCTTTCAAGAAAAGCTTTCTCCTTTCTCAGAGCATCTTGCCTTCTTTGCTGCATCTGTTCTACCTTCATTAGATGCTGAAGCTCAAATGGCGTTACAAATGTAGCCTTGATGAGAAGTGATATAAATAGAGTAATAAATTTCAGTAATAACCAAAGTTGTTTCAATTTCCAGTATCATTCTGTACAGACTTTACCAATCTGTTTGAACAAGGGTGGCACAGTGGTTAGCACTGCTGCCTCACAGTACCAGAGACCCGGGTTCAATTCCTGCCTCTGTGTGGAGTTTGCACATTCTCCCCGTGTCTGCGTGGGTTTCCTCCGGTTTCCTCCCACAATCCAAAAATGTGCAGGTTAGGTGATTTGGTCATGCTGAATTGCCTGTAGGGCAAGCAGTAAATGTAGGGGAATGGGTCTGGGTGGGTTGCACTTCGGCGGGTCGGTGTGGACTTGTTGGGCTGAAGGACCTGTTTCCACACTGTAAGTAATCTAATCTAATTTCAATAATCTACTACTTCTGGAAGAACCAATAGTTACTGATAAAAAAAACTTATCTGCAAAACCAATGGATTATTTCAAAAAAGTATTGCTAGGAGAACATTGACAGAGTTAAATGGATATGATTAAAAGAGCATAAACTAGTGTGGCAAGTTGAAAATGAGAGATCATGTGTCCAATCAGTATTTCACCTTTGCTCATCTCATGACCTACAATGTTTTATTCATTCAATGGATATGGGTAACAATATCAGGATCAGCATTTATTGCCACCCACCCTCCCCATAATTATTTACTCTTGAGAAAGTGGTGAGGAGCTACCTTCTTGCTGCAGTTAATGTGGTGTAGTTTCATTCACAATGGTGTTAGGGAGAGAGTAACAAGATTTTGGCCCAGTTACAGTAAAGAAACATTGAGATTGTTTCAAGTCAAACTTAGAAAAGAACTCACGTGGTGGTGCTTCCATGTAGTAGAAGCCTTTCCCTTCTAGATGGACAACGTTGTGGGTTTGGAAATTTCCATCAAAGGAGTATCTTGTGGAATGTCACACTGCGTGTTGAAGGTGCAATTTTGAAGGTACTAGATGAGATGACAATCAAGCAGATTGCTTTGTTCTGGATGGTGTCGAGCTTCCTGAGTGTTGCTTGGAGCTGCATTCATCTCGGCAAGCGGGGAGTCTTCTATCACCCTTTTGGCTTGGGCCTTGTAGATGGCGGACAGGCTTTGTGGAGTCAGAGGTGAGTTACTTGCTGCAGGATTCAGTCTTTGATATGGTAGCCATTTTATTTATGTAGCTCATCCAATTTAATTTCTGGGTAAAAACAAGGACTGCAGATGCTGGAAACCAGAGTCTAGATTAGAGAGTGGTGCTGGAAAAGCACAGCAGGTCAGGCAGCATCCGAGGAGCAGGAAAATCGACATTTTGGGCAAAAGCCCTTCATCAGGAATAGAGGCAGTGTGCCTGCAGAGTGTAGAGATAAATGAGAGGGGGGTGGGGTTGGGGAGAAAGTAGCGTAGGGAGTCTGTTTCAGGAGATGGTTGAAGAGCTTCAGGGCAGAGGAGATGACTTGGGGGTTGCAGTGAGAGAGGGACTCACTGAGATTCTTGTACAGAGAGGAGGAAAACTTTTCGGGCCAATCGTAACCCTCAGATATTGATAATGAGGGTTCAGCAATGGTAATGCTATTGAATGTCAGGAGATGATAGTTGGATGCTACCTTGTTGCAGAGGGAACTTGTGTGATATTATTGTTACTTCCCAATTATCAGTACAAGTTTGCATGTTGCCTTGTCGCATTTGGACCTGGATTGCTTTAGTATGTGAGGAGGCACGAATGGTGCTGAACATTGTGCAAATGTCAGCAAATATCTCTAATTCTGACCTTATGATGAAAAGTAGGCTATTGATGATACAGTTGAAGATGGTTCAGTCTAGGACATTTCCCTGAGGAATTCCTGCAGTGATGTCCTTGGACTGAGATGATTGACTGCCAACAGCCAAAGTCACTTACCTTTCTGTTTCGTATGACCTTTGTGCATACACCTGGTGCACTTACATAACACCCAGGGTGTTGTTGTTCAGGTTGAACATTGAGGACTAACACAGTTGCTCTTTCTCACCACAATTGGCCCCCATAGTGCCAAATATTCAGGCAAATTGAAACCAACATCTCTGATCAAATACAGATAACCCCTATTTATTTTGATGAACCAAAGTTTAAGTGAAACCATTCAATTTGAGTGCAATCTATTGAGATTTGCTCAAACTCAAATTTGATGATCAGTTTTAGTGAAGATATAATGTTTAGTTCAAGTTATTGCTCTCTCTTTTAGTCTTAACGTCTTTCTCAAACTTCTTTCAAATTGAAGATTCTGTTTGTAATCTTAAGGGAAAGTTCTACTGCTAAAATTCAGTTATTCCTTTACTGTTATACAGTTTTGTTTGGCAGTTAAAGCTTGAAACATAGACAAATGACATGCTATCACACTGTCTTTCAAAGTCAAGGAAAATTACGTTAGAGTGTACGATAAAACCAAAAATATGAAACAAAATGAATAGTGTTCTGTTCAATCCCTGAGCATCCTACAAATTGAGTTTATCATCTTGACCTGCAAGCGCCCGCCCCAGTCCGTGGGGAATAAAGTGCAGAGTTGTTGTTGATTTCGAGTTCACAACAGTTGGATAAAAGAGAGAAAATGCATCCAAAAGCCACAAATTGAATTTATCACTGCTTTGTCAGACTGCATTCTGTGGGCATAATCCTCTCGGCGGGTGGAAATTAATCTCCACCATTAAATATAAATTTGTGTTCTGATTGGGTAC
Organism: Chiloscyllium plagiosum; assembly: GCF_037043375.1. Taxonomy (NCBI): domain Eukaryota; kingdom Metazoa; phylum Chordata; class Chondrichthyes; order Orectolobiformes; family Hemiscylliidae; genus Chiloscyllium; species Chiloscyllium plagiosum. Next base: position 41,210,045 of record NW_028270155.1, read on the forward strand.
ACTGTTGGCATTTTCTGAACTGTTGGCAGACCTGGCTGGTGTCTGGAGGCAGTTTGGAGCAACTGACTAGCAGGATAGGCTAGTGAGACCTCCTGTTCAAACACTCTTGCTGGAGCTATAGACATCAGAAGACCCCACCTGCTGCTGTTGCCATCTCGTAGAAGGGTTTACTTACCACAGGGGTTGTCTCATAGCTGGGGCTACCATTTATTTACTTCAGTTTTCACCCCTTTTTGAGATGGCATTTCAGTCAGAGGTGCTTTTGTATTCTGCACCTCTAACATTGTGTCTCCCACCTCTGCCAGTTGGGCTGCCATCCTTCATGGTTGCCAGCCCTTTGATTGGGTCTGCAGCCTCCAAGATCCATCCCTAACCCTTAAGTTGTTGGCAGACCCAAAGGGTGCCTCTGAGAAAATCTTCTCAGTGGGGGCATTGACTTTACAGCAGGGTCATGAACTGAAAAATAGTCTTAAAACACACCCATTGTTTAAGAGCAAAAGAATGCACAGTGTGTTTGGGCTTTAGACAGCTGCTTTATCATAAAAAGATTTGTTCAGAATGAAAATGAGTTGTGATATTTTAAACCATCATGGATTTAATATACAATGGACTTTAGGATGTTTTTAATTTTCTATCCTGCTTTTCCCCTTCCTGTTGTCACCTCATGCTTCACAGGTGGCTAAATATCAGTGCCCTCAAAATACAAATCTATTCCTCAGCAATTCTTATCAAATCTTTCACAGATGGTAGTGCACAGATGAATCTTTATAACACAGAATGTTTTTAAATATAAATTTACTTTACTTTGTTAAAATTGCACACATTTCTTCGTTGCTTGTGACATTTGCTTCCATCGACTGCTCCATCTCAAACCAGGAGTGTGTCATTTAGAGATACTAAATTGTGCCATTTCACGATTCTCTTTAATATTCTGTGATTAGAACAATCATATTCTGTAAGATCTATTGAACATATTAGCATATTAACTTGTTTGTTCTTGGATTTATTGGTTAATTTTAAATAATCCTGAAATTTACAACATATCTTCTCCAAGATGTTCTATCTTGGGTTCTGCATAGTCAGTTCTAACTTTGAGATATTATATCTCCTTCTACTGCTTCTCAATGCGCTTCTAATTCCTATTATGATGCAATTGTTTTAAATCTGTAACATTTAGAAGTTGCTTGTATTCTGCTGCCTCTTCAGCTTTCATTTCTGCATTCATCCAAGCTATTTTAAACTATAATATTTGTTAGGCTGTGCACAGCTATTCATAATGTCTCTTTGCAAATTTTCCATGACAGTAATATTGTATTAATTCCTCAATAGAGCTTTCAATTTTGTTAAATGGTTGTATTGTTGTGATTTACTGATTTCAAGGTTTTAAATTCTGTTCCACTGCAATACAGCTTTTCTGTACTGCATGCTGGTTTTTCCTACCTATTTAGTGAAAGAAAATGGTGACGTTGTGCATTTTCAGGGTTTTCCCACCTTTGGCAGCCAATAAGGATGTTTTCTAATTCTTTCCAAGCAAAACAAACATTGCCTCATCTTTTCTGGTCAAAACACATACTTTAAAACAAAACTGCAGCCATCTTTCCACCAACATCACGGTTTCATTAATAATAATAAATTCTGACCAAGTAATCAAAGCCAGTGTCCCATGGATGAATCAGAAAAAAAAATAGTCCTGGGCAAATAAACCTTAAATTTCTTTTGACCTTTCTTCTTCTGCTACCCACTTTGCCAAAATTTCCCTAAATTTAGCTCCTTTACATCTTAAGTAAACTCTGAGTGTTTCCCAATACTACCAAATATATTCTAAACTATCATTTGGCCCTTTCATTATCCAACACAGCTATGATTCACAGGATCTATGTGCAATGGCAGCAATGCTCAGTTTTGAGAGGTACAAACACTCTTTATTACTTTTTTGTCTTCTCTTTCAAGATATTGCACCATTTTGGTGATTGTTTTTGTCCTTTTTCTTAGGGCTATTTACATTTCTTCCTGGAGCCATCTCTTGCTTCTTTGAAAGCCTTCTTTGCGAAGGCTTCTGACTTGTTCTCAATGGAGCCAGCTTTTTTTCTTTCCCAAGCTCACACTCCACTCCGTGTGCTTCTATCAGGTTCTTAGTGAAGGTTTGTCTTTGGAGTGTTATTGGTCCTCTGGCTGTTTTTGTGTTTTAGTTGCTGATATCGGGCTTTATTGTCTTAAAGTAATAATGCTTTTAAAGTAGTTGATTCATTTTCCTCCAAAAATTATTTTCTTCAACGTCAAATGGATTCTGTCATTTTACTGATGATCACTACATTGCATTCTGGTTTGGATATTTCACTGTCATCAATCCTCATTTCTCTGTGTTGAGTGTAGAGCCTTTCTAATTATCCAGTAGATGATAGATCAATGGTGAGTCTAAACAGAGAGGCACTTGACTTAGTGACATTGCAGTGTAGAGCATAATAATAGGCACTGTTTATGTTATCTGGTTAGGCAAAATTACTTTGGATTCTCCAGAGCTGTGCAGAACGTGTCTGCCCCTTATGGGAACTTGTACAGATCTCAACAGCCTCCATCCAGTGACTGTGACAGTAACAGATTGAATGAAGCTTAATATAAGATGAACATTAACTCCTTCAGAACAATTACCTTATACAACATTGGTCTTGACCATTCAGCCAGTATGAACAGTTTTCTCTGTCAACAGCTTTCCCATACCCCTCATGATTTTGAATGTTGAATGTTTTCTTCAGTAGCAGACTGAATACTCAACCACTAATTTGGCATTTTTGTATTTACTGAGTTTGATATGAGGTAGGAATAAGCAGGTATATTTGTGAAGTGAAATATGAATATTTTACTGTCAGAAAATAATTAGTTTTAACATTAATCTAAATTATCTTGAGATCACATCTTTTAATGTCAATCATCAGCTAAAATTAAAGTGTTGTTGGCTTGATCCTCAGATTGTGAAGACTATCCAATTTATGTCAAATCTAAACAGACATTTTCACTTACTGGTGAATAAGATAAGATTTGTCTTCACAATTCATTTGTTATTCTTAACTCAGCAATCACCCTCAATAACGCAGTTTAATTGTTCATTTTTTAAAACTTCAGTTAAACTCCTTTTTAGGTTTAAACATTCTTAGATGCTAGAGGCATCTGATAAATTGATCAATCTCGAATGTATACTAAATCTTTTTTTAAAGCAATGCAGATATGGATTCCTAAAGCACGTCTTTTCAAAAGAAATCAAACTAATTTTTATGACACATGATTTCAGGAAACAAAGTTTTTTGTCTGACAATAGTATATTTTGAGGTATAGCTACCTTCTCAGGAAAGCTGATACTCTGTGTACTCTGTGTGCATGCAATGTGCAGATGGTCTGACTGGGTGACTTCACAGCACAAATTTCCTTTTTTTACCTTTGCGCAATTGAGTTAAGAAAGATTCAGTTTGTCTCCATTTTGCCTGTGAGGTCCCTTTCATACTTTTCTGTACTTGCTGTTGCCTAGGGAGGTTCAATAGTCCCAGAGGCAGGGACAAGAAAATCAATTGCCCTAAGCATGCACAAAATGTTGTCTGGTGGTTCCATTTTCCTCTTTTGCTAGGAGAGATTGCAGCCTACTTTGTAGTTAGTTGTGTGATTTTGCTTTATTTAAGCTATCGATAAAACATTTTTCTGACAGGTGATTTACGTGATACCATCTGACTCTGATCTAGTTGATACTGAGTTGCTTGTCAGAGTATTTGTGAATTATAATTGCATATTAATGAATGAAGAAACATTTCTATATAAGGAAGACTTAAATTTAATCATTCACCAGATATGGGTATCACTGACAAGGCCATCATTTATTGTCCATCCTAATTGCCCTTGAGAACATGACAGTGATTTTTTTTAACTGCTGCTGTCCATGTGGTATAAATGAATGAATCAATGATTTATTGTCACGTTTATTTTATACTGAGAAAAACAGTAAAATACAGTGAAAAAAGTTTCCACTATTGCCACAATTAGATGCTATTTTGAATAGTTTTAAGAATAAGAAAAACATAGAAAGAGACAGCTGAAAGAGAATGCATTAGTCCTGAGTTAGCTCAACATCAAAGAGACCTTCACCATTATTCCTCTACCACTGCCTCACCGCTTCCACACCGGACTCAACCAATGTTGAAGCCAACACTCTTCAGGTGCCATCTTTCACCACCGGGCCGATTCTCCTCCACCTCGCCGGTACTTGTGCCAAACCCCCCAATGCCAGAATTGCATCTCTCGCCACTCAGCCCACCTCATTGATGTTGCCATGTGCCTTTCTAACTCCGCTTCGGCACCACAAGCACTGGACCCAACCAATGACCAAGTCACCGATTCTCAGGCACCATCTTTCACCACTGGGCTTCCCTCACCAGTGTCATGTCTGCCAATTTAGCAGCTGCAGATTCTGATGTCATGTCCCGGAAAAGTAAGTAGGGACTCATGTCACTGCCACGAGGTCTGCACTGGACCAAGTCGAATCTGTTCTGGGCTCAGACACCACCACCACGAGGTCTGCACTGAGCCTAATCGAGTCTGCACTGGGCTCATACATCGCCACCACGAGGTCTGTTCTGGACCTACTCAAGTCTGCACTGGGCCTACTCAAGTCTGCACTGAGCCTAATCGAGTCTGCACTGGGCTCAAACACTACCATCACGTGGTCTGCACTAAGTGCACTCGAGTCCATGCTGGGGGTCCTCACGCCACTGATGTTGTCCAAGCTCAGAGCAGGAGATAAGTAAAAAGAAAAGGCAAAAGAAAAGGAAAGCAGTTGGACCAAACAAGCCCCAGCTCAGAAACCTTACTCCACTGCCATCTTGATGATGAATCCAGTGTTGTTAGAGAGGGAATTTCAAGATTGTTGCCTCAGTGACAATAAAGGTACTGTGATATAGTTTCAAGTCAGAATGATGAGTGGCTTGGAGGAGAAATTCAAGTGATGGTGTTCCCATACATGTGCTGCACTTTACCTTTTAGCTGATTGAGGTTGTGGGCATGGAAGGTGCTGTATAAGCAGTCCTGGTGTGGTGTTACAATACATCTTATAGATGATACACTGTACAGCCACTGTGCATCAATAACAGAGACAGAGAATTTTGAAAAGATGGATGGGATGCCAATCAAATAGGCTGCTTTGAGTGTTGTTAAAGCTGCACTCTTTGAGGCAATTTGTCAAAAGTTGTATTGAGTTCTAATCAAAAATTATTATATAAAGCAAATATAACTGTATTTGCATAGTCTCGATGTCTGGATCTATCTACTCTGTGAGGATGATTTATCTTTTAAAATAAGCTTCCACGGGAGAAAGTGTTATAATTGGATCATATTCCAATACTTGCCTTTTAGGTCCATGTTGGATTTGTGACAATATGGATGGAATTTATTTATGTTGTAAATAAACCTTTACAAACAATGGGAATAACATTTCTTTCACCTGTTCAAATCCTTTGAAATACCTTGAAATTTAAGAAGATAGAAGCAAAAGGAATGAGAGCAGAAGTAGACCATTCGAAGCTATGCCATTATACAGTAAGCTTTTGGTGGATTTCTTACCTCAGTTTAAATCTCCTACTTGACATCTGTGTGCAACAGTTCCCTTTTATCCAAAGATCTATTGAGCTGAACCTTAAATCTACTCAATGACAGAGACACACACAGACTTGATGTGTGGGAAATTGCAAAGATCCATGACCTTCTGAGTGACAGTGTTTTACTTCTTACTTCATCTTACTTCTAAATGACCAACCCCTTATCCTGAAACTATGATCTTTAGTTTTAGGCTGTTATGCTCAAAGAAACATTCTTTCATTATCTATTCTGTTCAGCTGCCCCTACCGTCCCTACAGGGCCCAACTTTGACCTCCTGAAAAATAGATGGACACATCCCCAGGAGTCTTTCAGTCCAGACTTGTGACCGACTACAATGACTGTCCATGGACATGACTGACCAGATCACTACCCTTTTGTCTTTGCAGCTCCCTAAATGATGATATACAATTCCCCTGATGATACACAATTCCCCTGCAGGACTGAACACTGATCACCTGCAGACTGTGACAGATCCCCTGACCAGGAATGTCACATGGATGGCTGACTGTGTTGAGGCCCCTGGACATGTGTGGGCTGTGCCGCTCACTATGTGTGGGGGAACACCCTGACAGGGAGTGCTCTCCCACACTTGTCCTTGATTGGACTGAGAATCAGCTCCCACACAGTTTCCAACATGGCCATTTGGCTAAATAAACATTCAATGTGCTTGCTGTGCAGGCAGCTGGCCTATGCTGTTGATCTTCTCCTGTAACCGGATGCCCACTGACAAGCAGAACAAGCAGCATATCTGTCAGACTGCACCATACAGCAGATCAAAATGGCTGCAGTGACAGCATTTGGCTCTGCCTGAAGTGTCACTACACTAACAAGCAAGACAACGCAAGGCATGGATTGGTTGAGCGTGTCGGTAGGTGCTTAGCAACAGACCGCTGCCTGCCCTTTCATGCACTTGCGGCAATCTTTCCATGCTCATTGTCAGTGCATCCTGCAATGTGAAGCTATGCTTTCTAGTGTGATGATATTATGGCTTTAAGAGATGTATTTTGTCCTGTTTCTTTTTTATGAAGAAAATTCAAGGGAGAGGTGCCAAGTGCTCAACTCAGAGCCAATAAGAGTTTGTGGGGGAGACCTTGTTTGTTTTTAAAATTGGAACAATCACAGAAGCCTGAATGGGTGGGGTCAAGCTCTCACAGAACCAGGATTTTTAGTTTTAGTAATTGCTGCTGGGGTCTTGAAGTTAGATGTGGAAGCTGTTTTCCCTCTCTCTGTTACAGCTAAAAGCTAGGAGTTCTCCTTCTGATCGAATTATGTGTGAGACAATCTATTTTACTGAATTTGCCTTTGCCAAGGGTGTGTTTATAGGATATTACTATATTGAGACAGTTACAGTTTAATAGTTAAAAAAACCTTTTATTCTGTTAGGTTTGTCATTAGCATTAAGTTATTCCAATTATTTTGTTGTATTTTAACTATTGTATATGAATAAAGTGTGTTTTACTTCAAGACTGGTAGATTTGACCAATTGAATTGCATCTGGAAAGCAGCACCTGGCACTTGCCTTTAAAATAAGAAAAACTTAGGGTCTAGGCTATTTTCTACATACATTTTGAGGGCGTTTGGTCTGCTCTGTAACAGTATGTGATCTGCAGTGTGACAGAGCAGTACCAGGATGTTCATGAGGATTTGCCAGTTGCCAGATACCAATGTCTATGGATAAGGGGTACATATGGTTGATACATAGATCATGAATTCTTGGCATTTATGGCTAGTTCCTTAAGTGTTTCCAACTTATTTTGAAGCATCCAATTTTACACTCTGGACTCTTCTGTGATCAAATTTCAGCCTCCTCTTATTCCAGTATATTTTCCTTTTCATTACCTACCTTGGAAACTATCTAACTTTTTCAACATTTTTCTCTTTTGTTTTTCTTTGATGCCTTCCACTGCTACCGCTGAGGTTGCTGGATTTCCTTCATGTCCAGCTTGAGTTCCGTCACTGGGGTATAGGATTGATAGTATGAAACATTTTTTCATCACTCTTTGTCTCATTATGTCAATAATCAGATTATGATTTATTGATCACTTTATGTAAAGATCTCTGGATGGGAGAAGCTGTTTTAGTGATTCTATGTTTGTATTTTGGAGCTGACTTTATGAAGATTTACATGTATTTAAGTTCATCTTTCAGTAGCTCCACATCACAACAAGTTTTGAGCTTCAAGACAAAGCTCTTTGCCTTGTTCCCAAACCTCAGTGACCATGGTGACTTACCAACAGCTTGAGAAATAGGTTTCATGGCTGCAGAACCTTGGATTCAGGAATCAAAGACCTCATAATTGACTTCATAACAACCACAACTAGTTATTAATTATTTAAGATCCAAGCAGATCCCCCAGTTGCTTTCTATATTGCCCTGAGAAAGGCCAGAAAAGCACATAATCAGAACATCATTTTTTTTCCAACTTCCCTGTTGCTTTGTTCCAGAAACCACCTCCAACAGGCTGAGAAAACTCTGTCCAAGACGCTTTAAAGAGTAATAGATAGCTTAAGTAAGGGGCAAAGAAATGGCAGATCAAGTATAATGCATTGGGATGTGAAGTTATTTATCTACTGGAAAGAACTGAAAAATATAATACTTTTAAATGATGTAAAACTTTTAAGTATTGGTGTACACTGTAGAGACAATTTGTCCTTGTACAAGAAACCCTGAAAGCTAACAAATATTTACAGCAAGTATTTAAAGTGGTACATTAACACTTACTGCAAGAGAGAACAAGTAAGACTTGCTGCAATTGTGGAGGCCTTTGTTGAAATCACTTTGAGAGTCATTTGTGCAATTTTGGTCTCCATATCTCAGGAAGAATAAATGTCCTTTAGAGGTGATGCAAAAAAGTTTCTATTGATTGATTTCTGGGATGAGAGCATCCAAAGTGAAAAAATAAGGTTGACATTATTTAGAAGTTCAGAAAAATGTGAAATAGTCCCTTTGAAACATAAAATATTCTGTGAAGGTTTGTTTTGGTAGATATCGAGAGGCTGTTTTCCACATTAGGGAATCAATCTAGAGATAGGAGGATTGCCATTATAAACTGAGATAAAGGAGAAACATCTTCACACATAGCATTGTAAATCTTTGAAATTCTCTATCCTAGTGGACTGTTGATGCTCTCTGTTCAAGGTTGATATTACCACTAAAAGAATCGGGTATATGTGTATATGGCAGGTTCTGGGGATTGAATGACATTCTTCAGCTACTTTTTCTGATATTCTTATGTGTTTGTGCCAACTAGTTGGGTAAGAAGGAAGTCACTTATAAATGTACAATGAATGTCTGGAGGTAAAATACCTGGCCCTACCTTTTGATGCAGTGTATAGTTATGTAAAGCTGAGTAGCAGATCAGACGATTATTCAGAATATTTTAAAAAGGCAGAGAATGACTAAAATATTAATCAGGAGAAAGAAATTAGAGGAAGCTAGCTAGGAATGTAAAAATGAATAGCATGAGTTTCTACAGATATTTAAAGAGGAAAAGAACAAGTGAAGTTAGAGTTGGTCCTCATTAAATTGTGTAGGGAGCAAATAGATAATAAGGAAATGGTAGTTGAAATGATAAATATTTTGCTTTAGTCTTCTATTTTGAGGATACAAAAAAAATCCAGTCACACCCATAAACCAGGAGGTGGAAGGGAGAGAGGAAATTAGTGTAAGTGCAATTTGCCAGGGACCAAACTGATGGAGCTGTGGACCTACAACTCTCCAGGTGCTGATGGCCTCAGGACTTAAGGGAGGGAGCTAAGATGTTGTGGATGTTGGTGTTATTTTTTCAAAATTCCCTAGATGCAGATAAAAGTTACAGCAGACTGAAAAGTAGCAAATATAATCTCTCTGGTTAAGAAAGAGGGAGGTACAGAACAGGAAATTATGAATCAATTAGCTTGACCTTCATTGTGGGAAAGGTGTTGCAATTGTTTGCTAAAGAGATTACAACTGTGCACTTGGAAATACTTGGGTTAATCAGGAATAGTCGGCATGGTTTCATCAAAGGGAAATCATGTCTAACCAATTTATTTGAGTGATTTGAAGGACCAATATGCTCTGTGGATTAGGTGGTGCCTGTAGATACACAATACTTCAATTTCAGAAAACATGGTGCCAAATCAAGGATTGTTACAGAAAATAAAACCTCATGGTGTAAGGGATAATATATCCAGATAGATAGAAGATTGGTTAGTTGGCAGAAAACAGAGTATGTGTACGTGGATCTTTTTGTAAGGGTAAGATGTGATAAGTAAACTCTTGCAAGAGGTCTGTACTAGGGCCTCAAATTTTACAACTTACATCAATAACTTAGATGAGGGAAGGAACGACATGGTAAGTAAATTTGCAGATAACACCAAAGTTTTTTCTAAAATAATAAGCAGTTAAGTAGGTGGGAAAATGTGTTGTGAAAAGTAGGTGGGAAAATATGTTGTGAAAGAAGACATAAGGAATTTGAGGCAGATATATATATATATAGGATAAGTAAGTCAGAATAAGTGCTAGATGGAGTATGGTCTCTTATGAGTAGAGCTTGGTCAAGTTGGGCTTGTTTCTATTCGAGTTTAGAAAGTTGAGGTGTGACTTGATTAACCTGGATAATATCCTAAATAGTCTTGACAAAGTGGATGTGAAAAGAAAGTTTCCTCTTGTGGGTGAGTCAGAACTGACTTTTTAAAAAAGGGGTAATTCTTTCAGTAAGAAAGAGGAGAATTTTTTTCTCTCAAAGGATTGTGCGATTTTTGGAACCCTCAGAAAGTTGTGGAAGCTGGTCATAGTTATAAATGTGAGAAGATTGATGAATCATAAAGTTGGGAAGATCTTCTCAGTTGAAACTCAACAAGGATTACCAAAGCTTCCTTCTTGTTAATCTGTGTTGAGAATCAAGTATAATATACTGCGAGTCTTGTTTGCATGTAATTAGAGGGTTAAAGATCCTTCTCCATAATGAAATTAAATGTGTACCATGTCAAACTCATAGTCATTGATAATGTGTACGACAGAGGTGAATAGATTGCTGTAAGCAGAGTAATCAATGGCTATTGGAGATGGATGGGAATATGGAATTCAAAACACAAACAAATCAGCCATAATTTTATTGAATGTCAGTACAGACTCATGGGGGCTGAATGGTTTATATCTGTGCTTATTTTACATGCATTTTTAACTCATCCCACCATCCACAAACTGCTCAGAATTCAAACAAAATGCTACATGTTAGCTTGAACATCCTGTCAGTAACATTTCTTGTCCAATTAATTTTCCTGCATTTATTTTCAGCACTGAAGGGAACGTTTGGCTTCTTTCAACTGGAGAGAGGCAGCAGAGGTTAATTGAAGCTGTTGACAGCTGACCCCATTTTTGTTCCACTGACGTTTTACTTGTGTTCCATTTTGGAAAATGGATCAATGATCTCCACAAGAAATGTCCAGAAAGTAAAACATGTTTAGGAAATTCAGTATCAAAACATTGTTTTCCCATTGTAGAGTCATACAGCACAGAAAACGACCCTTCAGTCCAAAACATCTGAGCTGACCAGACATCTCAATTTCACCCAGTCCCATTTGCCAGCATCTGGCCCATAACCCTCTAAACCCTTCCTGTTCACATACACATTGAGATGCCTTTTAAATGTTGTCATTGTACCTACTTCCACCACTTCCTCTGGCAGCTCATTCCATACACGCACCACCATCTCCATGAAAAAGTTGCCCCTTAGGTCCCTTTTCAAATCCTTCTCCTCTCACCTTAAACCAACACCCTCTAGTTTTGAACCACAACCCCACCCCCACTGCCTCCCAGCAACTCTTGGCTATTCATCCTATTCATGCCCCTAATAATTTTGTAAACCTTTATGAGGTCACCGCTTAGCGTCTGATGCTCTCAGAGAAAAGCCCCATATTATTCAGTCTTTCCCTACAAGTCAAACCCTCCAATCCTGGCAACATCCTTGCAAATCTATTCTGAGCCCTCCCAAGTTTAACAACATCCTTCCTATAGCAGGGCAACCAGAATTGTACACAGTATTCAGAAATGGCCTCGCTAATGTCCTGTAAAGCTGCAATGTGACCTCCCAACTCCTGTTTTCAATGTTCTGACCAATGAAGGCAAGGGTGCCAAATACCTTCTTCACCACCTTGTCTACCTGTGACTCTACTTTCAAGGAACTATGCACCTGCACTCTTAACTCTCTTAGTTTGGCAATACTCCCCAAGATAAAAACGTGTCATGTTTATCATTGCGAGGGAATTGATGAAGCCTGAAGTTGAAAAGTTTAATTCAATTGAGACTCAGAAAGAATTACTCAAGCTTCTTCTTGTTGATCTGCAACTCCTTGAGAAGCCACTTTAAGATACTGGGAGTCTTGTTTCCACGGCCATTAAAGGGTGAAAGATTTTTCTCTGCTAATAAATTATATGCATGTGTATAGTGTTAAGACCATTGTAATTTTCATTGAAAGTAAAATTTGAAGCTCAAAGATACTGTAACTGGCTATCATCTTGAATGTTTATATTCAGAACCTGGTGTTATTCTTATTACTGTCCAGTTGATTGAAGGTGTGCTTTCGCAAGTCTGAATAAAGTTTACTTGATATGATATAAACAGACTTATTTCTTCTTATTTTCCCAGTCATTCATCACTTTAAATCAACATGTAAGATTATGGGTAAGTCAGTTCTGTCATGTTGAACACATTGACTCTCTTGACATAATATATATGTATTTACATTCAATGTGACAGCTCTGCAATTCATTTAATAATAACTGTGTTATATAACAACGTATCTGGTGTCATTTTCCAAAGAAGCATGGTAACTTTTGATGCTGACAATCTATTTTGACCAAAGAGACAACTGTACAATATTAACCTGATAACATTGAAGCCCTTGTGGTCTGATTTACATTAAGTGTTAATGATGATTGAGAATATTAGGCAAAAAAGTTAACTAGGAAACCAGGATAGCATTAATTTGGAGCAGATAGAATCATAGAAGAAGGGTACTCGGCCCATGGAGTCCACACCGATCCTCTGAAAAGCATCGCACCTAGAACCACCCCTCTACCATATCTCTCTAACCCTGCCTTTGTTATGGAGTGAAAAATTCACTTTGTAATAGTAAGAGCAACTTTATTGGGTTTAATGCCTCTCTGCAAACATCCATGTAACTAATTAGTAAGGTGAAGATTCATACTATCTGGATCTTATGATTCCACATAGCCACATTTGTTATCATAAAAAGACTTTGATCAGATTTGGAAAGTCAAAGTCTGAAACAAGGTACCTGGATTGCTGTCATTGCAGTCAATATGTCATAGATAATGCTACACACCACTTTCTAATCTGTGCTGTTGATAGACCAGCTACTTTGCAACAGAAAATCTACCATAAGATATTTGCTTTGATTTGTTTCAATGGATGGCAATAAAAACTGATTTAAAGCTGAATATTGCATTATGATTCATAATGATGCAATGCTACATTTTACAACGTAGCTACATAGTGAAATATGTGCAACAAACCAATAGGAGCAGGAAATTAGCCCTGTAGGCATTACATTCATTCAAGATGCTGCAGGAATACAAAGTTCACAGTTCTTATACAAAATAATTGGTATGTTTGAACTGATGTAAATCAATTATAAGAAGCAAAACAAAAAAGAGATGATTTCAATATATGACAGAAAATCCCAGAGTCTATAAGACTTACAAATAAGATAATCAGACATGCCAATGACTTTCTGTGTCTGAAATAAGAAAAGACTGGAAACAGAATCTTCCCCGTCCCTCAACTCTCATGGTGAGAAATTTGGGAAAATCGGGTGAGATATTCAGCTCTGAACTTCCTGATGTTGAGTCCCATTTTCTAACCAAGTGCTGGACAACAAGACAAGATCCTTGCTAGTGACTGGCATATTTGTGTGGGTTTTCACCTATTTATCATTCTTATTACTATCTAATCTCATCTGATTATTATAGAAAATTTCCTATTCTCTTCATCTACTGGATAAATATTAGACCCTGAGAATTCCCAATATGAAAGTCAAGGCAGATACCTGGTGACTCCAGCTCACTGCTTACTCCCAGAACACTATCATGCTCACCAGTCACTAACATTTGAGGGCACACTCTATGAGCAGCACCAGCGTGCACAGCACATCAATGGATATTGGCATCCAACATGTAATAACCTCACCACATCAACATGATACATTTCTGATCCATCTGTATTGGAAATAGAATTAGAATTATCTTTATTTTCACAATTACTCAGGTGAGTGCAGTGAAAAGTTCAAAAGTCACCACTTTTGGTGCCATCTTATGTACAAATGTATCTAGGTACAGATTTGTAGGAACATTTCGTAGGGGAAAAGAAATAGAAAAATAAAGAAATAAGATATCCAGCTTTACATATCATAGGAATAAATTAGAAAAAAAACACAAAGAATTAAAGAATATCAGTCCTCGCAACCCAGTCCACACCATCACCTAGCTTCTAGTCCATGCCAAGCCTTGACTCCAGACCGCACCAGGGTTCACCTTGAGGCTGGGAGGTCGCTCTGGAATAATCTCAAGGCCGGACATCCACACTGAGGCCACGCCGGGCTGAAAGACTGCCACACTGGTCTCGGTGACTGCGACACTGGTCCACAGAGAGACTGCTATGCTGGCCTGGAAGACAGCCACTCCAGGCTGAGAGATCACCAGCTAGATCCGCACTGAGGCTGGGAGCCCAAGTCTGCACTGAGGCCTGGAGTTCAGGACATCACCGAGAAGAAAGAAGGAAAATAAACACAAAAGCGAAAAAAATGGAAAGAAATGGACGGAACAGATGAGTTATGGTTGAGGAGTCTACTCTGCCACCATCTTGGAATTATTATTGGAATTATTTAGTCTGTCTCTGCACATTGATACTGCATTTTAAAGCACATCAGCATCTCTTATTGAAATACCGATGCCAGGACATTTTCTGTGCAGGGATAGGCACTCAGCATGTGGTTTGGATCAGTTTTTAAAACACATTTCAGGGGTTTCTAGCCACTAAATTCACATATCTGTTTTGATATTAAGTGTGTTTTTTCTAAAATAATAAGCTGTTAAGTCTGGTTATAAATTGTCAATCAATTTAGAATATTCATTTTGAATACTTAAGGCCATTAAAAACGTTTACAGGCCAAACAGGTATCAAAACATTTTACATAATATAAACAAATTACTATATGTTTTTGGTATACACTCTATGGAAAGGTTTGTGGAACATGAAATGCTATTATATGGATGAAAGGAGAAGTCAATAAACATCAACGTTTGAGCCATCTCTTGCATTTCTGTCCTCATCCCTCCCTTCCTTCCCAGTTGCTAATAAGGTTCCCTTTGTCCTTGTTTTCCATTCCATGAGTCTCTACATTCAAATGATCATCCCCTGCCAATTCTGCCATCTCAGGCAGGAAGCCACCATCAAACATATATTCCCTTCCACTCTGTTATCAGTATTTTACAGGGACCATTCTCTCCTTGATAGCCTAGTCTACTCCTTCATCAGTCCTAACTCTTCTTCATTCTCCCATGGAATCTTCCCATGTAACTACAGAAGATGTAACACCTGCTGATTTACCTCTACCCTCCTCAATGTCCAAGACCCAAAACACACCTTCTAGGTGAAACAGTGTTTCACCAGTACTTCCTTCAAACTAGTCCACTGTATTTGCTTTGCAGAATGTGGTTTCCTTTACATTAGTAAGACCAAATGCAGACTAGTGACCATTTGCAGAATACCTCTGCTCTGTTCATTGGAATGATGCTGACCTCCCAGGTGCATAACATTTCAATAAACCCTCTTAGTTTCATGCTAACCATTCTGTCCTGAATCTGCTGCAAGGTTCAAACAAATCACACCACAAGCTTGAAGAACAACTCCTCATTTTCCACTTAGATATATTACAACCTTAAGGTTTCAACACTGAATTCCTTAACTTCTGAAACCGACTGCCTTACTTCTGTTCTCCATTTTTCTTGCTTTCTGTCCATCGTCTCCCATCTCTTGTCTTCTTTATGACCCATTTACATTGCACTTTGTGGTGAAGACCCATTGTCCTCCATTCATACCTTAATTTATGAACATTTTACATCTGTTACTCTCTTTCTCCATGATTAACAACCCCTTTTCTTTTGTCCTTCCCTGTGTCAAAAGGATATATTTTAAAAAGCATTTTTCAACACCTTCTAATTCTGAAGAAGTCATACTAAACTTAAAATGTTAACTCTCTTTTTCTGACCACAGAGCTACCAAATCTGTTGAGCTTCTCCAGCATTCTCTGTGTTTGTTTCATATTTCCAGCATTTGCAGTATTTTGCCTTTATTTCATATGAGTTTTCTGATTTAAATAAAACACCTAAATGTAAATTTGGAACCTGAACCTCTAAGAATGCTGCAACCCAAGTTTATCCTGTTAGCTGTAATAATATTTAATTGATGATGTATTAACCAAAAGACAGTTATGGCTTTACTTCTTAATTAGGATGGACATTTATTTCAAATTGTCTATCATGCTATCATTGCTCATTAGTTTAAAGTGGTAAGTACTTGTTTGGATCCTTGATTTATGTCAAGCTTACCAAACCTAACAGCAGCTGTGCAAAAACATTAAGGTTGAAATTGGTGCTCAGAGGTAGTACAGTACATCTTAAACTTTGCTCAATTTTCTGTGAGATGGACTTTTGACCAACTTAATCCCAGCTAGTTTCACTTCAGTACCTTCAGTTGTGGTGGCTGGGGAAAAGAGAGATTTGGATAGAATTCTCAGCACTGATAGTTATCCAGTGATCCATGTCCCAAGTGTGGACCTACAGATGATAAATGAACACTTTGACAATTCTTCTTTCATGCAGCCTGCTATTCAGATACTTTGAGAAGCCATCCAATATTTAGTCAGCTATTTAGATATCTTACTGATGCCACCAAGTCTACTGTCCCAATTTCTCTTTATGAAAGAAGCCTCCACCTCCACTAATGACCTGCCACAGTAAAGAATGTTAATTTCTAAATACAGATGTGGATTTACAGTTAATAATTTAGGAGCAGAACATCTCTCAGACAGTCTGTGAGTTAGACATTCTTCAGCTCCCTTACAAGCTCCTCAAAAAGGAGAAAAACTATCTGTGAGAGTAATAATTTTGGGTGCACGGAAAGCCTAGGAGCATAGGATTTAGGTAGGCTTAGCCCATTCAACCCTTCAAGCCTGCTTTGTCATTTGTGAAGATCATGTTTGTTCTGGTTGTGGCCTCAACTACACTTTCCTGTATATCCCCATAATCTTTGACTCCCTTGTCAATCACAAATATATCTAACTCTGTCTTGAATGAATTCAATAATCCAACCTTCACTGCTTTCTGCTGAAGAGAACTCTAAGGGCTAACGACCCTCTGAGAGAACAAAAAAAAATCCTTTCCTGCATCATAAAAGGGAGGCCTCTTTTTTTTTAAACTATGTCCTCCAGTTCTAGTCTCTCCCGAGTGGAACATTTGGCACATAATCTCATGACAACGTAAATATAAAAGTGAGAAAGAACAAATAAAGGAAGTCAACCATGAAGGAATAATCAAAACTCAATTAGTGATTGAAATATTTGCAATATCTTTTGTACTTAAGAACAACTTATGACACCTGGCTACCCATTTTATATGAAGGGCTTTTGCCTAAAACGTCGAGTTTACTGCTCCTCGGTTGCTGCCAGAACTGCTGTGCTTTTCCAGCACCACTAATCCAGAATACCCATTTTATATGTGATTTAAATACAACAGTTGTAGACAAGAATATTATGCAATTCATTTAAGACAATGAAGTTCAAATTAATATGTGAGAATGTTCTATGAATCTTATCCTGATAAAAGGAGATATTTTAATTCCAGTTTAGGTTCCCTACAGTCCTCCCAAATTGTTTTGGCATGTTTTTGCATCTTGTAATGCACTGTTTAATTATTTTTGTTATAGATGGAGATAAAATGCAATGGGTTTCTGCTCATTTTTCTATTAGGCCTACACAAAAACTGAAATTGCTGGAAAAGCTTAGCTGGTCTGGCAACATCAGTGCAGAGAAATCAAAGTTAATGTTAACTGTTCTGAGTTCTGAGGAAGGGTCTCTGGACCTGGAACATTAACTTTGATTTTTCTTCACTGATGCTGCCAGACCTGCTGAGCGTTTCCAACAACTTCAGTTTTTGTTTCTGATTTACAGCATCTTCAGTTCTCTTGTTTTTTTTCTGTTAGACCTGTCTGGTGTGTGCACATAAGTTAACTGATAGAGTCGGAGAAGTGTATGTCACTGTGCATAGTTTGTTATTGTCAGTGAGGTAATAAAAATGAGAATAGAGCTTTTAGCAATAGATCCATTCACCATACAAGATGCTCTTTTGCTGTTTTTAACTTGACTGCAGATTCAGTTTGGAGATTTTTACAGCTGGTTCGAATTATATTTTTGACTCATAACACAATGGTTAAATAACCTGAATGACTAACTTTGATTCATTTTTGCTTTTGGCTGATTTAATTTTTTTTGATTGTTTTCACGTATTCCCTTTAATAGGCTTTCAGACCACACTGAGTACTACACACACTCTGTGTCTAAGTTGTAGAAGAGAGCTTGTATGATCAGACTGATCAAATTCTGGAAAGGAACTTTTGAAAAAAAACGCTGAGATACTCCAACAGTAATGAAACAGTGTTAGAACCAAGGCTATGTACAAGAACACAGATTATTGCTGACTTTTTCTGTTCTGGGAAAGCAAACAATAAAGTAAAAGAGTGTGGTGCTGGACAAGCACAGCTGGTCAGGCAGCATCTGAGGAGTGGGAGAGTCGACGTTTCAGGCATAAGCCCATCATCAGGAGTCCTGATGAAGGGCTTATGCTTGAAACATCGACTCTCCTGCTCCTCGGATGCTGCCTGATGGCCGTGCTTTTCCAGCACCACAGTCTTTGACTCTGACCTCCAGCATCTGCAGCTCTCACTTTCTCCAAGTAAACAATAGACATTATTCAATGTCTGGTGTGACTGTGGATCAACAGAAGAGCCTTCTGACAATGCCAAAGTTTTTATCAATCATTTATTACTCTGAGAAATCTTCCTACTTCAACACATCATTACCAATACATAAAGATGTTTTCTATTTACACAAAATAAATATTTTTATCTGGAGATTTTAGTTTGGAAGATTTATTTGCAGGGATGTGTCAAGTATCTGCTGATGGTGAAGAGGGTAAACTAGTAGGGCATATAGAATTTAACATCGTGGAATGTAGGTCTGAATATCTCTTTTATTATAATGAGTTCTTTCGGGAAGCCAAACAGAAGTATAAATACTAAAGACATGTGATTAATCTCCTTAGACTAATTGATAAAAATGATAAAGCATAATTTGAAAAAGAAATCCAGACGACTGGAGAAGTGAATGGAGAAAAGGTAGGACTTTGCCTTTTTCAAAACTAACCTTTATATAAAGCTTTCATTTATCACCAGAATAAGCAAATTGTGAGAAAATGACATGCTATTTGTGAAACAGCTTGTGAAACTTCCACTGGCATAGTGTCCCTCAAACTTTCTATTGTAAATTAACCAAATGAATTTACACAAGGAAAATTTCCAAGTAAAGTTTCAACCTTCTCTTAGACACTTGAAGTAAAACGCATAAAAAAAACTCCTATAGCCAATTTGAAAAAAAAAGGAGTACAGCCCTGGGGTCAGTTGAATCACAGATGATTATAAAATACTTACTGATGGGGAAAGCCATTTAACCTGTTTAATTCATTTGCTGTGGAAAATCTTACCTCCTTTCACTGTTGGATTAAATGGTTTCTTAAATAATTCCCAGGTTCAACCTCCTATAGACAGCACAGAAATTTATTGCAAGTGTTAATCATTCTCTGCTTGAAGAACCATTTCTTACTTTCATGTGATCATTTAACAGTTTGAACACATGTCCCCATGTCTTACCGGCAATGTTTAGTTTAAGCAATTTTGAATTAAAATTTCCATACCAGGTTGTATCCGATGTCACCCTAACCAATCTCTTCATTGCACTGAAGTGCCTGTCCATTCAGTCTTGTTTCATTACTCAGAGTTTGAACACTAAAGACCGTTTTGAATATGGACATCAAGTTGGTCTGTTTCCAATCTACTGATATCTCTCCATTATCCAATTCTTAAAAAAAAATCCTCACAAATCTCTGCAAATGGTTGGAGACAAATACCATCTACCCTTGGAGATTTGCTAACTTCATATTTTACACCAGATTATTAATCACTTGAGATATATTTATTTTTCTAACCATTCCCTAACATAAAATTGATTGCTTTCTTACAGAATTATACTCCACATACCAGCTGTTTCTCTGTGACAGTATTTCTTAGAAGCTTTGATCTTGATTCTCATTACTAGCGTTATATTGTTCTTGAATCATGCTATTGTTAAGTTCCATAAACATCACGTCTTTCAATGCCATGAGGCCAGGCTTAAGCTGCCTTTCAATATGCTCTCCTCCAATGAAAACAAATCATATTTTTTAATTATTTAGAAGTCTGAATCAATCATTAGCATATTTCAAATTCTGAAAGAAATTGGCTAGTTTTATTTTGAGCTCAGGATTCCTAAATACGCACAAAGTAATGTTAATTTTAGTTTGTGTAAATTTAAATAAAAATGAGCTGTTTAAAAAATGGTTTAATGCTCCGTTATTGGGTGACTGTACTTTTAATTGTCAACAGCCCAAACTCTGGAATTCCCTCTCTACACCTTCCAGCTTCTCCGCATCATGTTCTTTATTTAAGTGTACTTCTTAAACTATATCTCTTTGATCAAGCTTTTAGACATCTACTTCCATACTTTGAGAAATCATCATTGAAATTAGTTGAATGTGAGTTAATCATATTGGATCATGTGAATAGCAGGTGGATGGCTAGTCAGGATGATGGAGTAGTCTCCTTCCCAAAATGTACTTTATCTATAAAAGAGATCTTTGTGTAGCCACACAGTCATAAACACAGTTCTGTTCTGTACAGTAGCATGAGGGAATAGTTGGCCATAGAGGTAGTTTGATCAGGTTAATGGAGTATTCTAGTGGGAGCTGATGGGTTGAGGGTGTTCAGTGGTGGTACTCTATTTGGCTACACTAACTAATCACTGAGTTAGATTGGATGCTAATCAGCATAACCTTTTCCTGAATAAATATCCAGTATACCTGGCACAAATCTCTGAGTCTGAACCCAGTGCTGAAGATATGTGTGGGGTGTCCAGGGTAAGGAAATCAGCCCAACAGAAGTTTAAACTTCCTGAGCAATTTCAGTACATGTACATGCATCGGAACATCTGGAGGGTTCTGCCGTGCATGTCCCAATCCTAAAATCAGATTTAAACAATCTAAATGCTGGACAATTTGGGCTATTATAAGCAACTGCTTAGGGCATGTAAGTGGCTCTCCAATATGCTGTGAGCTAGTCATATTATTAGTATTCTTGCTGCTGGGCACTTTTACTGTTACTTTCTTAATTAGATGTGTAATGTGTGCTATTTTTATAACTTCATTAAATGTGACCTCAACTTAATTTGGTGCTCATTATTGGGCAATCAACAATTCAAATTACTTCTAGAGACCATCTTTGATCTGCCACATTGCTCACCATGTTGCATGGTTTATTTGAGGAAACTGTAATTAAAAAATGTTATCTATCTCTTACCATTTAACAATCACCACCATACAAAATAAGAAAATTATTATTGTGGGAATTGACAAAAGAATCTAAACGAAATACAATCATATAATCTGCATTTTTGAGAATCTTTGTAATATTATGGCCACAGTGGTCCATTTAGCCAAAACAGCAGCCACTGATTAAATGGAAGATTTAGTATGTACGCAATCCAACCTCAGTAGACATATTCCAGTGATTTATATTATTTTATGAAATGTTTTTGAAGTTGTTGGGTTAAAGCTGAAAAATAAGGTCACCACATCCCTACTCTCTCCTTGGAGAGAGAAATATGACTAGTGGTGATTTAACCTGACAGTCTCCATGTCTCAAGTGAGGGGAAAGGTTGAAAAAGCGAATCTTTCATGGTAACTTCGGCTAGTACAGGAAATGAACCCACTCTATTAGCATCACTCTGCATTGCAAAAGAGTCAATTAGTCAACTGATCAAATTGACCCCTTTCTTATTCAATGATTGATTATTATGCTTTAAATAAAAACTAAATAAAATGAATTGTGATAGAAAATGACATGCGCTTGGAACTTAAGTTCAATGTGAAAGGAATAATATTTGCTTTTCATTGCACTGGCAGTTGCCAAGAAAGATTTCGAGTTTTAGAGTGCTTTAAAGTGGAAATGTCCACTGGTATGGTGATGATAGTTAAGTGGTAAAAGATAGATAATATTTTCTCATGTCCAAATATAGGGTAGGGGAATGGGTCTGGGTGGGTTACTCTTTGGAGGGTCGGTGTGGACTTGTTGGACTGAAGGGCCTGTTACCATACTGTAGGGAATCTAATCTAATCTAATCTGGTGTCTATTTCAGTGTAGCATCTTGTGCAGGGAATGTGTGGACAAAGGATAAAAACAGTAATGCTCTTCACCCAAATAGATTGAAGAATCCTCTTTTAGTTATGCAGTGTCCAAAATAGGATGTGTAAAGAAACAAGTATAAATCAGATTTCAATCCTGTAGGGAAAAATATTAGAGATTGGAGAATGCAGATGTATCTAAAAGGACAATAAATGAGATAAACAACAGATGTAAAATAAAATCTTATTTTTCAAAACCCTATGGCACAACTTTTAATGATTGTTAGAAGTAATCAGGTGTTGTATAACACAAAAACATTGAGATATTTCCCAAAACAGTACATTCTACTTACTTATAATCCTCTGAAACTCCATAATTTAAAAAAAACATTAGGACCACATGAGCTTTTCAGTAATTATCACAGTAGTTTACACTATTACACTCCCCACTGCATGAACCTAAATGATCTGCCCACCCCTACATTGCTCCTCATGTCTGATTCTATCCTTGCTTTACCATGTACTATTCATGGAATAACTCACCACTCAGCAGATAACTGCTGAAACAGCAGCATTCCTGACACCCACTCTATATTTAAAATGTCCCGCTGCACACAGATACACACTCCAAAGCTGCCCAGCTCACTGAAAGTCAATTGTAGCAAAGATGTTGGAGAAGGGAAAGATGGCCTTGCAATTCTCTGAGAGGAACCTTGAGGTGCTGGTGGAAGAGGAAGGCTGTTCCCTTCCCAGAGGACTGGCAGAAGAAACCACAACACCAGACCCTGGCAGCCTGCTATAAGGCAACCATCTGGATCAGTGCAGTATTCACAGAACTGGAAGAACTGCCATCAGTGCCACAAGAAGATCTCTCTTTCTGCCAGGGGAAGGGCCACACTCTTCTTTCTGCTATTTCACACTCTATCGCTGCCTTCCAGCAAGCTTACACTGTCACTCTCACTGTTACCTGCAACATCATCTCTCACTCACTCTTGTTGCTCTCAACCTTCCTCACCATGAACTCTGCATGACTTCTGCACTGTCTCCTCATGCACATGTAACACCACACCGACACTAAATGTCATTCCAATCACTTTCACCCCAGTCAATCCCTGCCTTTCTATGATAGCCTATGATAGTGCAGAAAGGCCCTGCAAGCATGGAGGGCTGCTTGGCATTAGGCTCCTCATTCCCTACAAGGAGGAAACCCTGTCACTCGTCAGGCAACATTTGGGACCAATTCTGTAAGGATGGCAAATAGGAAAGGATCCTGTTGTGTTGGCCGTCAGGGACTTCGTCCACAAGCACAGGGAGGAAGAGGAACAGCAGACAGCTATGTGGGGTGCAACGATCCTCCTTGCCCAGCAGTGCAGCAAGTCATCTAATCATCCATCTGCCGCCATAGACAGGCAGGTGACACACACTCCCAGTGCCCCTTCCCTTGCAAGTGCCAGGACAGTGCCAGGAGGCACTCAGCCAGAGGTGACAGGACCACCATCTCCACCCTGCTTTCCCTCCTGACCCTTGGAATTCATTGCTGGTAAGAAAAGCCTCAGCATAGCTGATCCTGCCATGGATCCCACCACGGGACAGATCTCTCAGACCCCAATAAATATCTACTCATAGGAGCTGCTGGAAATATTACTCCCTTGAGTTGTGTATGCCCACTCACACACAGGTAGCTCATCGTTGAGATAAAATGAGACCCAGCTATGAGTTGTTTGTGGCTCACACCATTGCCTCCAGGAAGGCCCTTTTGCTGCACACCATGCATTAAAATTGATTCATTTTTCACCATATATTTGAAATCTTCAGTCAACATTGTCTTTTGTTCTAATAATATATCAAAAATAATCCAAAAACAAAATATGTTCAGTTTGCATAATTCTTATTTCAGTTACTCAAGATAATTTAAAACTTGTGCTTTATGAAATAACAGAGCAGATTATTAGTTCTCATATATGGCAAAGCATTCACACTGGCCTATTTGTATGACAGGTGTAGAGCAATGTAAAATATCAGATCTGAGTTATACTGCTTACTCTGGTCTGTTCTCTGTTCAATGGCATTTGTTACATGTGAAGAACTGCAGCCTGTGTGAGAACAAAGAGATGTCACGCTGGAAAGCATTTCATATTTCAGTTATTTGGTGCTGTATGTTAGTATGCCTATCTGATTCTGAAGTATTGTCTTAAAGTGTAAACAAAGTTGTTTCATATCAATGCGGAAGTGATGGATTACTCTCACAATTGATTTTAATTTGTTTTGTTACATTTAACAGTTAAATCAGCAAATATTTTTTTTTCAATGTATGTTTCAAAGTACCTAAATTGGACTTTATAGTGATAACTAAGTTAATTAATTGTTATTAAAGCTGTCAACATTGGACTGAAAGCAGTGAGAATAAACAGATGTTTGAGAAAATATCCCATGTAGTGACAAGAAACTATTCACTGTCTTCAGTTGGTTATTTACTTGTGTTATTATTATATAATAAATGTTTCTTTTTACTAGTTTGATTAGGTGTTATAGTTATATTGTATGTTTGCTTTTCTTGAAATCCATGGTTTTAAGTTAAACAGGTCAAGACAGAATAGCCTGCGTTGCAAACAGTTCATTATGAGACGTCATTCAAGCTTCTGAAAAATATATACACACATGGCTTGCTGTCTGCTGTATTGATTTTTAAGCATCTTTTGAAGAGAATATTAGATGGAAAATTGATGACCTGCAGCACCTAGGCAGTAGTTTTCCATGACCTGAAGGGAATGGTACACCACTCAAAACTGCTAACTGACTCCTCAGTGCAAAGAGAGGCTGCAGTGGATCAGTAGAGGCCAACTAAAATAAAACTGAAGTGACAGGCAGACGCTATATCGCCACATGAGGATGCAAAGGTTTTTTTTTAAATTAGTAAACAAGCAGCTGACAGGACAACAGTATTGCTCATGTCTAATTTTGAAACTTAAAATGTTTTGGAATCTAATAATTTCAGATTTTACCATGATATATTTTACAATATAACTTAGAATCATAAAGAACAAGAGGATATTCTGCCCATTCTGCATCTGCTGGCACTTTGGTAAGGCTAACCAATTAGTTAGACTTTCCCACTTTCTCTGTGTGGTCCAATTTTTTTTTCCTTCACATTATTTGCCAGTTCACAAAGGTGGAAATGAGTTTCTGTTCATAAGTGACTTATTTTAATAGGCTGGCTCTCAGAAAGGCTTTAGATATTGTGTAAATCTCAAACATCTGAGAAATCAGGGACATCTAAGAGAGAGACATTCACAGATGCTTATAATAAAGGTAAATGGGCATTGGCACATTGGTGGGGTTACTTAGCTTATTGAATATTTTCTCAAGTTGAGTATTACAGCAAAAGCTGAAAATCTTAAAGGAGCATTTTTTGTAATAACTATAGTTTCAAAATGAGAAGTTGAATGTAGTGGCCTTGAAACAATATTGTAGGATGCTCATACACAATTTTTAATGCATGGGTTTGAAAATCCTCTCTGTAATAAGCCTGCAGGCTTCAAATCATTTAAAACAAGTGAATTAATGTCTCTACTCACATAATAGAGGGAGAAAACTTCTAGATGAGCACATTAAGAGTTTCAGCACTGGAATATTTCAAAACATTTAATACAGGCCTTAATGCTGCTTTGGAAGAGAAAGGGAGTTTTGTGCCTGGTTGTTTTGCGCAAGTGTTAGACTGTCGAATCAGTCCATTAAGGAGGAATAGTGAAGGTGAAATACATTTAATTCTTTGTTGTCAGTAGGCGTTTGCATTGATTGGAGATAGAGTTGTTTACACAATACCTATTAAAGTTTCTCAGAGGTTATGCTAATGGATGTTAATGGATCAGTGTTCTTGTGACACTATTCATCAGTACTGGGCCTACATCAGGGAGGCCAACGATCCTCCTCACAAGCTGTATTCAATAAGTACACACTTGAAAAATCTCAATGCCATGAAATATAATATTGACAGCAAAATGGAATCTCATGAGTCCCAAGCATTGGACTTGTACTTTGCATCCTGCAACTCAATGACAAGGGGCGCTACAACCAACAGCTATGTAGTCAGCACCATTGTCCAACAATATGCCTTCGGTGTGATTTACATTTAAGAACCACATCTCCCATCAGTTGAAACCAGGAGGTTCAAGGTGGATAATTTGATCTGATATGCCCCATTATGTATCTCAAACACAGTCATACCATGTTTGACCAAGCGACTATTACCAATGCAATCCATCTATTTTTCACTAAACACCTCTCTTGGAGCTCATGGTCTTCCAGATAACAAATGCCTATAAGCGCCCCCAGTCCAACTGTGACCAACAGATCTTTTTAACCTAGTTGCCCATGCTGGAGTCTGGGATTGGCACCGCACAAACTGAACTACTATTTGCAAGAAAATCTTGCAAACTGGACCGTGCAGCATCACTTTTCTCCCATCTGTGACTTACCACCATAAGAATTTTTTTTTTCGATGTCTGGGAATATGCCTTCAAATTCCACCACAGGTGGAATTCAATAAATTCAAAACTGGAATTCAATAAATCATATCCGGAATTTAAACACAAAGCTGGTCACAAAGATAGCAACCGGGAAAACATTGTCAATTATCTTAAAACGTTATCTGATAGATTAATGTCCTTTTGGGGAAGAAAATCTGTGGCTCTCACTTGGTGTGGTCTGCATGTGACTCCAGACCCACATCAGTATGGTTGACTTTTAACTACCCTCTGAAATGGCCTAGTGATCTATTCAGATTAAGGGTAGTAAACCCTATCCTTGCCAGAAACACCCACATCCCATGAAAGAATAATAAACAAAAAAAGGGCTATAATATCAAACAGCCTGGACCTTTCTATTGTGCTGGTTGGAAATGTGAGTGCCTTCTGGATTTATACTAAATCAGCTCAATACAGAGCAGTCTATTTCTTGCATCCTGTCAAGCCCAGCCCCATTTTCCACACAGCCAGCACAAATTATCTCTTGCAAAAGAACAAAAGGTGAAAACTCAAAAGCAATCTAAAAGATCTTCAGATAAACTGCAAAAATAAAACTTCACCCCTTTTCCCAGCAAAATCCTTTACTAACAGTCAACACTAGTGAAGTATCACTCCTATCTTAACTCTTTCATTACTTAACTGATGAGTTTGCAAGAATACCCTTCTGTTACTGTTTCTCCTTGAAATACTTTTCTTACTGAAATTTAAGAAAAGCCATGTCTACGTAATTTTAAGACTTTTTTCCAGCTCTGAAATTCTGGACTATCATAAACTGAACTTCCCTTCTGTAGGTATGAAATCTGATTATGATCTCTGAATGTCTTTATCTATGTTGCAAAAGTTCTGCTTTGTAAATAGTGAATCAATCAATTCACCAAGTATATCCAGTAATTTACCTTATCACACATGCTTTCTTAGAAGTTATATTTTAAATTAGATTAGATTCCCTACAGTGTGGAAACAGGCCCTTCAGCCCAACAAGTCCACACTGACCCTCCAAAGAGCAAGCCACCCAGACCCATTCCCCTACATTTACCCCTGACTAATGCATCTAACACTACAGGCAATTTAGCATGGCCAATTCACCTAACCTGCACATCTTTGGATTGTGAGAGGAAACCCACGCAGACACGGGGAGAATGTACAAACTCCACACAGACAGTTGCCTGAGGCGGGATTTGAACCCGGGTCCTAGGCGCTGTGAGGCAGCAGTGCTAAGCCACCGTGCCGACCTTAAAAGCCTACTGCACCTGGTATTCCCAGGCGGTCTCCCATTCCAAGTACTAACCAGGCCTGAGTTTGCTTAGCTTCCAAGATCAGGCATTTTCTGACTAGTACGGCCACAGGCCCATCACTGTTCAAGGTGACTTTCTGCCTTTTGTCATAAGGAACAAATCACCTTTACAGAACTGAAAACTAAAATCTGTTTTATCTCTAGTTTAAAATCTAATTTCCAAGATGACAATAACATTTTATAAATCTTTATCACAGATAACATCCCAAAATTTCCCATTGGAGCCGACATTCAATTGCTTTTGCAGAGCCATCTACAAAACAGAGTCATACCAAGGGAATACAATGCTGTGGAAAGCGAGTCTGTCTCTTTATTCAAACTTTATTGTAAATCTTCCAATGACACAGATGTAGCAGACTATTTGGTTGAATCTTCGGATTCTGCTCTTTATGCAGATAGAAAGAGACAACAGAGTATCTAAACTTCTTCTCTTCAAGTCAGAAATATTGGAGAGTCCTCAAATTAGCTCAGAGCAGCTTTGTGCCAGTTATCACTTCGCCTGCTGAGTCTGAAATTTGGAAAAAAAGATGTTTGCAATGTAATAGCTGATTGTTGATATATGCCAGAAGGTTATCATTGCAGTATTTTTAATGCATGAATGCTTCCACAACCAATCAAAATCATATTAGTTGGGGAGGGTATGTGCTAATCTGTCGTGGGGTCTATGTAAGGCAATGGAGCATAGTTAGAGGTACACAGGTTAGTAGAGGAGCATGAATGACCATGTGCTGTATTGTATATTCACAGGTTGATGGATGGTTCCAGAATTAGCTGCTTTTGATATATAGTAAGAAAAACAAGTGTACATTTTCATAACAATAAATACATGAAGGAGTTTGAATGTATTGAGTACACCTTTAACAAGCTTTTATTTTAATATAGTAATGCTATAATAGATCCTTTAGAATTTTATTTCATTTCACATGGCTCCTTAGGTCTGTCCATGGTGGATATTCGTAAGATGGCTTGGAGAGTGTTAAGGTAAAGGATGGTGAGTGCAGAGCATACATTAGCATAAATTGGAATAAGTTAGCATTGGTGCTATAAGGGACAGAACAGGGTGAGTAGGGTTTCATGGGTCATAGGCCTTAAAACATTGGGAGATAGATATAAGTTAGTAAGAAGAATATGCGTGGCCTTAGGGATGTGAGAAGACATTGGCATGAATGAAGCAAGGGAAGTGAGCAGCTGCAAAGGTTGTGAGGGGTAAGGGCTAGAGAGCCAAACAATTTTTATTAGAATTGAGAAAATGTCCCAGAGCTTTGAAGCTGGCCGTTTAAACAGACTGCCTTGGCCTCTGGGCTATCTCCACGCTCTTTCTGGGTATATTCAGCCAGAATCTAACACAGACTCTTGGAATGAAAATCTAGCTGCTGTGAGCTGCCTCTCCTCAGGCAGGTATGCCAAGCCAGGAAACTACACAACTCAGTGCACATTCTGGTGTGTAAAGTCTCCGGTCTCATTGTCAAGGTGGGAGAAGTGCCACTTGACTTTCAATAGCTTTTGCTTTGGGTTTCTTTGTCCTTGACTACCAAACAACCTGAGTCTGGCATTAGGCAGAGCTTTAGTATAAGCCAAACACTGCTCGCCACCCAATCCAAAATGTTTTATTTTGCCTTAGGCTAAAGGAAATATTTAAAAACACAATTCTCTCTGAAATTCATAACAAGAAAGTACAAGTCTATTTTTTAGTTTTCTTGTCCTTTTCTGGTCTCTTTTGCTAAATGTCCATAATTTTGAAATGGTCTAAAAGCAGGTTTTGGGCAGCACTGGCATTTCAAAGTACTCAGAGAGACTTAAGCACTGGATAAACATCATCAGGCAATTGTAACCCAAACTATCGCATCAATATATTCCTAGGATGAAGCACAATTATCAAGGTTGCACTGGCACACAATCAGGAATTTGTTGGGTATACAAAACGATGTTGTTAACTTATATGTATACTGGTATAATAATTGCTCAGAAACATTCATAGATGTGGGTAGAAACAAAATGAAAATATTGATTCTATTTGCAATGGAAAAATTTGTGACTGAAAAATATAAATTGTCAGATAAACACACTTTTAACACTAACCACAATAAGAGTTTCTTATTCAAATGAAAACAATTATTCAGATTTTTTAAATTCATCCAGGTGTTGTGTATGTTGCTGATTAGGCCAGCATTTATTGCTTATTCCTGAGTTGGGGTCTGGAGGAGGTAGTGGCGAGCTACTGCTTGAACCACGGCAATGTGTCAGGTCCAGTGACGCTTCTTCAGAGCTGACAGTAGCTATGCAGAAGATAAGGTGAGGGGGGGAAAAGGAGTAAATGATAGGTGGAGATACAGCCTGAAGGGGGAGAAGAACAGTTGGACAGCCAGTAAATAATAGTCAACCTAGGAGAATGAATAAAAGACCATTAGACATAGGATCAGAAATTAGGCTATTTAGCCCATCGAGTCTGCTCGGCTATTCAATTATGGCAGATAAGTTTCTCAACCCCATTCTCCCACTTTTTCCCTGTAGCCTTTGATCCCTTTGACAATCAAGAGCCTATCTATCTCTGTCTTAAATATACTTAACGAGCTGGCCTTCACAGCCTTCTGTGACAATGAAGTCCATAGATTCACCACTCTCTGACTGAAGAAGTTTTTCCTTATTGCCTTTCTAACAGGTCCTCTTTTTACTCAAGGCCATGCCCTTAGATCCTAGTCTTACCCAGTCTCTTCTACCAATGGAAACATTTTCAGAAAAACATCTACTCTGTCCAGACCATTCAGTATTCTGTATGTTTCAATTAGATTCCCCCTCATCCTTCTAAACTCCATCGAGTATAAACCCAGAATCTTCAAATGTTCCTAATATGTTAAGCTTTTCGCTCCTGAGATCATTCTCATGTACCTCCTCTGAATGTGCTCCAGGACCAGTACAGCCTTCCTGAGACATGGGGCCCAAAACTGTGCGCAAAACTCCAAATGTGGTCTGACCAGAGCCTTATAGATCCTCAGAAGTAAATACCTGCTTTTATATTCAAGTCCTCTCAAAATAAATGCCATAATTACATTTTCCTTCCTAACCACTGACTCAACCTGCAAGTTTGCCTTGAGAGAATCCTAGACGAGAACTCCCAAGTCTCTTACCACTTCAGATTTTTGAGTTTTCTCCCTGTTTAGAAAATAGTCCATGCCTCCGTTCTCCCAACCAAAGTGCATTACCTCACACTTTCCCACGTTATACTCCATCTGTCAATTGTTTGCCCATTCTCCTAACCTGTCCAAATCCTACTCAAGCCTCCCCGTCTCCTCAATGCTACCTGTCTCTCTATCTATCTTTGTATCATCTGCAAACTATGCCAGAATGCTTTCAGTTCCTTCATCTAGATCGTTAATGTACAAAGTGAAAAGTTGCGGTTCCAACACGGAACGTTCCGGAACACCACTTGTCACCGGCTTCCGTCCTAAGAAGGACCCTTTTATCCCCACTCTCTGCTTTCTGCCAGACAGCCAAGCACCTTGCCTCTAACACCATGGGCCCTTATCTTAGTCAACAGCCTCCTGTGCGACATCTTGTCAAAGGTCTTCTTAAAGTCCAGGTAGATAACATTCATTGGCTCGCTTTTGTCTAACCTGCCCATCACCTCCTCAAAACATTCTAGCAGATTTGTCAGACATGAGCACCCCTTGATGAACCATGCTGACTTTACCCTACTTTACCATACACTTCCAAGTATTCGAAAGTCTCATCCTTCACAATAGATTACAGGATCTTATCCACGGCTGATGTTAGACTAATCAGCCTGTAATTTTCCGTCTTTTGCCTTCCTCCCTTTTTAAACAGAGGTGTCACGTTAGTGATTTTCTAGTCCTCTGGGACCCTCCCTGATTCTAGTGATTCCTGAAAGATCACCATTAACACCTCCACTATCTCTTCAGCTATCTCCCTTAGAACTCTGGGGTGAAGTACATCTTGTCCAGGTAATTTATCCACCTTCAGGCCATTCAGTTTTTCTAGCACCTTCTCCTTGGTGATGGCCATTATACTCACCACTGCCCCCTCATTTTCTTGAATTTTTGGGATACTACTTGTGTCTTCCATCCCTGAAAACTGACGCAGAGTAATTAGTTTGTTCCTTAGCCATTTCCTTGTTCCCTAATTACTATCTCTCCAACACCCAATGTTCACTTTTGCCTTTCTTTTACCCTTTATATACTTAAAGAAACTTTTACAGTCTTCCTTTATATTACTGGCTAGCTTACTCTCATATTTAATCTTGTCCCTCCTTACTTCTTTTTTTGTTGTCCTCCGTTGGTTTTTGTCAGCTCCTTAATCCTCTGGTTTCCCACTGCTATTTGCCACATCATACACTTGCTCTTTCGTTTTTATGCTATCCCTAGTCAGCCACGATTGCCTCATCCTCCTTGTACCTTGTTTCTTTTTCCTCGGGATGAATCTCTGCTGTGTCTCCTGAATTATTCCCAGAAACCCCTGCCTTTGCTGTTTCACTGTCTTTCCTGCTAGGCTCCTCTCCCTGTCAATTCTTCCCAGCTCCTCCCTCATGGCTCTGTAGTTGCCTTCATTCTTCTTCCTCTCAAATTGCACAGTAAATTCATTCATATTATGATCAGTGCCTCCTTGGGTTCTTTCTCCTTAAGCTCCTTTATCAAGTCTGCCTCATTGCATAATGCTAAATCCAAAAATGCCCATCTTCTAGTGGGCTCCATCACAAGCTGCTTGAAAAAGCCATTTTGTCAACAGTCCACAAATTTCTTGCTGTTCACTACCAACCTAATTTTCCCCTATGATCACAGTAACTTTGCCTTTCCTATCTTTTTTGTCTCCTGGTTTATCTAGCACCCCAGCTCCTGACTACTATTTGGGGGCCTGTACACAACTCCAATTATGTTTTTTTTAAACCTTTGCGGTTCCTCAATTCTATGCACACAGATTCTACACCATCTGACCATACTTTATTTCTTACTATTGATTTAATTGCATTTCTTACTAATAAAGCAACCCCATCCCCTCTACCCACCTGCCTATTTTTTCGATAGAATGTAACACCTTCAGGCCTGTATTAACCCTCCCTCTTCTCATTATCATTCATTTGTCCAGTGTGTCTGAAGTTTGTTTTCTAATCCTCTTCTATACACTCTGTCCTATTTGTGTCCATGCTGGAGATTTTAATAACTTCTCTGGAGTTCTGCACTCTTACCTCCTCCTTTCCTTTGAGTTTTTAATTTCCTGTATAACTGAGTCCTTCCCCTTTCTGATTTACTATAAAGACCTTTCTACAGCACTAGTTATGCGATTCGTTCGGACTCTGGTCCCAGCACAGTTCAGATGAAGACGGTCCCATCGGAACTGATCCCTTCTTCCCCAGTACTGGTGCCAATGTCCCATGAATTCAAACCCATTTATTCCACACCAATCTTTGAGCCACGCATTTACCTGTTTAATCTTATTGACCCTGTGCCACTTAGCTCGTGGCCTTGGTAGCAATCCAGAGATTATTACCTTTTTGGTTCTGCTTGTTAATTTAGCTCCTAGCTGTTCATACTCTCTTAGCAGAACCTCTGCTCTAGTTTTATTTATCAAAGCACATGGAATCCCTACAGTGTGGAAACAGGCCATTTAGCCCAACAAGTCCACACCGACCCTCTGAGTAGTATCCCACCCAGACCCATTCCCCTCCCTGATTACTTTCTTTGTTCCCCTGACTAATGCACATCCCTGAACATTATGAGTAATTTAGCATACCCAGTTTACCTAATCTGCACATCTTTGGACTATGTGAGGAAACCGGAGCCAACCCACACAGACATGTGGAGAATGTGCAAACTCCACAGTCGCCCGAGGCTGGAATCGAACATGGGTCCCTGATGCTGTGAGGCAGCAGTGCTAACCGCTGAGCTACCGTGCGCCCCAATGTCATTGGCACCTACGTGGACCACGACTACTGGACCTTTAACCTCCTAGTCCAAGTTCCTCTGAAGTCCAGATGAGATATGCTGAATGCGAACACCAGGCAGGCAACACAACCTTTGGGATCTCGATCCTGGTCAAAGAGAGCAATGTCTGTGCCTCTAACTATACTATCCCCAATTACAACAACATTTCTCTTCTCTCCCCCGACTTGAATGGCTCCCTGCACCATGGTGCTGTAGTCAGTCAGCTCATCCTCCCTGCTGTCCCCATTCCCATCAACATGGGGAGCAATCCCCTTGGATAAGGACAGGGGCTGAGGCTCCTGCAACTCTACCTCCTGAATCCCTCTACCTGCCTCACTCACAGCCACACCCTCCTGTCCCTGACCAGTGGCTGAATTCGAGTTAGTTAGTCGAAGGGGTGTGACTGTCTCCTTAAACACAGCATCCAGGTAACTCTCCTTCTGCCTGAAGCTAATGGCTGCTAATGAGGACTATTAGTGGCTAACAGTGGGTAGTACGTCACTGCAGACCATGTGATAACAAGGCCTGGTGGTTGCAAGAAGGTACCTCATCCTAAAAGTGAAGCGGTCACCAAGTCTACGTTTTGGTTCCCCGTGTAGAGGAGACCACATTGTGAGCAGCAAATAGTGCAGACTAGAATGAGTGAAGTGCAGGTAAAGCACTGCTTCACTTGGAAGGTGTATTTGGGCCCTTAAATACTGAGGAGAAAGGAAGTAAAAAGGCAGATGTTACACCTTCTGCGGTTGCTGGGGAAGGTACTCCCACAGTGTTTAAAAGTTCAAATTCCAAGATTCTAACCAAGTGACAATGAAGGGACTGTGACATATTTCCAAGTCAGGATGGTATGTATCTTGGAGAACTTGTAGTTACTGGCATTGCTCTGAGTTTCGTATGCTTGCCTTTAGCGGTAACAGACATCTCCTGTTTGGGGAGTATTGTTAAAGAAGAATTTTGCCTTTTCTGAGAATTATTAATATAAAATATCTATCCCTTAGATTTCTATATCATTCTTGAATTCTATCAACTCTTCAACTTTGAACCATTGCAGCTTGCTTCTGGCACGGTGTCTCAGTGGTTAGCACTGCTGCCTCATACGCCATGGACCTGTGTTCAATTCTAGCCTCAGGTGACTGACTATGTGAAGTTTGCACATTCTACCTGAGTCTGTGTGGGTTTGCTCTGGGTGCTCTGATTTCCTCCCAGAGTCCAAAGATGTGCAGGTCTGGTGAATTGGGCGAAGGTGAGGACTGGAGATTAGAGACAAGATTAAAGATTAACGTGGTGCTGGAAAAGCACAGCAGTCAGTCAGCATCCGAGGAGCAGGAAAATCAATGTTTCAGGCAGGAACTCTTCATCAGGAATTGCTAAATTGCCCATAGTGTGAGGTGCATTATTCAGAGGGAGATGGGTCTGTGTGGGTTACTCTTTGGAGAGTCGGTGTTGGGCCAAATGGTCTGTTTCCATACTGTAGGAAATCTAATCT
This sequence comes from Chiloscyllium plagiosum, assembly GCF_037043375.1. NCBI lineage: Eukaryota > Metazoa > Chordata > Chondrichthyes > Orectolobiformes > Hemiscylliidae > Chiloscyllium > Chiloscyllium plagiosum. The sequence continues at coordinate 41,245,459 of NW_028270155.1, forward strand.
AATCTAATCTTTATTGGAATAGCTGTGGTTATATACATATAAAATATATATATATATATATATATATGAAATATATTGTAATAATATGAAATGACATATGTTGTAGAAATGATTTAAATGCAACATTGTTATAAATTGAATACTTAATACCCTTGACCATGATCATAAAATCCATTTAGCAGAAATAGATTTTGGAAGACGACAACTACTCAGTGTGATACTGTTGTATTAACTTCATCAAATGTCACAATCTGTAAGAACCAAAGAATGTTCAAAGGGTAACCTACTATGTATTTCTCAAATTGATGCTGTCACAACCCAACCTTTTCCTTTGTTTGATATCCACTCTTTATCTTCCTTATTGTAAAGCATATTGAGCTATCATCCTGCATGTGGGGAGTATTCCACATATGAATACTACAAGCTTCACAAAGAGTGGCAGCAAGTCAACAAAGGACAGCTCATCAATGTTACACACTGATGAGAATTTAACTTACTGAAAGATCAGATTCATTATAGAGTTCAAATAGGGAGGTCCTTGAATGTTTTCTCTAATATCCAGAATGGTTTGACAAAATGATCTGCAAATAGCATCAATTATTTATAACCAAGATCTAGTACAGATGTGACAAGGCCTTTCCAAACATTTTGCTTAAGAAAACCCTGGATGATAAATATACATACAAAAACCTGTTAAATTAAATATATCTGACAAAAAAAAGTTTACTTATTGAAGGGAAGCATTTCAACTGGTGATGAAGCACTGAATAGTTTTTCATACTATTACAACACAGGGTAACCACCCCCCCCACCCCCTGCCGGCAAATTTAAACCGGCAACTCTGAAATGATTCAACCTGTGCTGTAATCTGTTAAAATTCGAGAGGCCAAGAGCTTTTCCAAAAGTCACTATTTAAAGTACAAAAAAATGAAGAACCTTATTCTTTAAGTCTATCATAGAATATTAAACAACAACTATTTACAACTCCTTTCTCTAATCTAATCTTGCTCTTTCCCTTCTACAATACTGGTCCGATAAAACCCCCGATTAAAATTTACCAAAACAATTCACTTTATTTCAAAACCAGTCAGCTGTCCAATCTTCTCTTTGTATCTTCCCCTTACTTCTTCTTAGGGTTTCTGGTTTACAGGTCAATGATAGATAAAGATACCTTTAAGAGAGCTATTCTACAGGCAGTCTGCAGATGTTGGTGGCTTGGCAATTCTCCTCAAACTGTTCCATTTTTGTTTGGTTTTATACCCCAAAGGATTGGATTGCTTCATTGGTTTTCATACTGTCAAAATACTAAATTCAAACTTGATTGGAGTTTAGTTTCTTGGAGCATAGTTTGAACTGATTGGCTGAATTTGAATTTGAATTTGTTTTTCATCTGATAGCAACCCAGGTACTGCTAGCTGCTGAGCCAAATGTTACATTGTAAATTCTCCAGCACTCTGTGTGCTTGCTAAGTCCTGCAGCCCTCTTAAAGGTACAGTACACCTCAACACCTTCATAACACCTCCACCCTTAAGGAAAAAATGAATGATCATAATGAAAAGATGGCTTAATTATTTTTCTATTCTTTAAACACATTACCATAAATACGGATAACGTTAATCTAAGTTCACCTTAACTTCTTCCCATACATAAAATATTGGATAAATACAAATCTCATCTAAACTTTACCAAACCTTCTCAGTTAAATCCACGAGAATGCATATGTGATTACATTCATACAACCCATGTATGAATTTTAAATTAAAAGTCTGTAATATGAGACTCCAACAAAATAGTCTCATATTCTTGTCTTTAAAGCATTCTAAGAATGTAAGAGGATTGTGATACATGAACACAACTGTCTCTGACACATTGTTCATGACGTACACATTAAAATATTGTAAGGCCAGTACCAAACTCAACAGTTCTTTTTCAATCGTGGAGTATTTCCTCTGGTGGATGTTGAGTTTCTTTGAAAAGTAACTGGTTCATTCCCATCCTCACCTTCCTCTAGCAGTGCTGCTCCAACTCCTATGTCGCTAGCATTGATGGCGACTTTAAAAGAGTTTGAAAAGTTTGGTGTAGCTAAAACTGGTTTGGTGGATAAGATTGCTTTCAAATGGTCAAATGCCTCCTGGCATTGTTCTGTTCACAGAAACTTTGTGTTCTTCTTCAGCAAATCAGCTAACTGTGCCATCAAAGAATGGAACTAGCTTCCGATAAAATCCACTGAGTCCTAAGAACTGAAGCACCTCTTTCTTCAAGCTTAGTCGTGGAAATTCCTCGATGGCCTTTGTCTTAGCATTCCGTGAGATCAACCTTCCATGACAGATGTTATGACCCAAGAATGTCACCTCTGCTTTCGTGAATTCAGTTTTATTTAAGTTTATTACCACTTTTGCTTCTTGTAGTCATTCAAACAGCTCTGCCAAATGTACAATGTGATCTTTCCTGGACTTACTAAAGATCACTACATCGTCCAAATACGCTGCGCAGTTTGTTAACCTCAGCAACAACTCTGTTCATGAGTCTTTGGGATGTGATGGATGCGTTCTTCATTCCAAAGGGCATCTCTTTAAAATGATATAGCCCATTTGGGGTTACAAACACAGAAATGTCTTTCGCTGTCTCTAATAAAGGAACCTGCCAGAAACCATGCATTAAGTCCAACTTGGTGATGCAATTGGTTTGCCCGACTTTCTCAATACAGTCCTCCAATTTAGGAATTAGATATGAGTCTGATCTTGTAACAACATTGACCTTCTGATAATCCACGCAAAATTGTTGAGTCCCGTCTGGTTTGGGAACTAAAACATCGGCGAACTCCACTCAGTCTGGCTTGGTTTGATGATGTCCTCATTGAGCATGGCCTCCACCTCCATCTGTCTGGCTTTGAAAGGATTAAGCTGATAGGAGTATTGTTTTATTGGGGCAGTATTCCCTGTGTTTACTTCACATACAGCAGCATTAGTCCTCCCCAACTGATTCTTACAAATGTCCTTATGTTGCAGTAACAAATCTTCCAACTGCGTTCTATGCTTCTGAGACAGATAGCTTACTAACCTATCCAACTCCTTAAGGACTTCTTCATTTTTAAATTTATTTTGAGGCATATCAAAATTCACGTCATCTGGATTTGATTCCTCACTGTGTGGTGCAGTAACTAATGCCTGTTTCTCCAGTTTTTTCTCTCTAGTACAATACGGTTTCAACATGTTCACATGACATGCCTGATATCTTTCTTTTCTATCTGGCACCTTTACTAGATAGTTCACCTGACGCAACTTTTTCTCAATTTGATCAGGACAACTAAACCTGGCTTTGAAATGTTCTCCTATCACTGACAACAATACTAACATGTCATCCCCTCAGGAAAATATCCGAGTCTCAGCGTTTTTGTCTGCCACCTGCTTCATTTTACACTGTGCCCTCTTTAGGTACTGTTTAGTTAACTCAGCTACTCAATTTAGTCTCTCCCTCACCTCCGATACTAATCTAAGTGTGAGATCTCCAATTTTAGACCTGTCAATTTTTCTTAATTAATTTCAAAGGGCCTCTCACTTCAGGCCTGAATATTAACTCGAAGAGAGCAAACTGAGTAGATTCATTTGGGGCATTTCTAATGACAAACAACACGAATGAGATACCTTTATCCCATCATTCGGCTAATCCTGACTGTATGCTCTCAACATGGTCTTCAAGGTCTGATGCCACCTTTCTAAAGCTCCTTGGGATTCCGGATGGTACGCACTGGATTTAGAGTGCTATATACCTAAGCTATCCATAACCTCCTTAAACAGTAAAATTTGATCCTTGGTCTGACTGAACCCCTCTGGGTAGCCCATACCATGTGAAGAAAGCTACCAACCCCTCTACCACGTTTTTTGCCTTGATACTCTATAATGGAATTGCCTCCAGAAATCTGGTAGACACATCCATTATGGTTAACAAATACTGGTTCCTGCTTTTAGTTCTCAGGAGGGGACATACACAGTCAATTATAACTCACAATAAAAGGTTCTTCAAATGTGGGAATTGGCAACAAAGATGCTGGTTTTATTACCGGCTGTGGCTTACCTACCATTTGGCATGTATGACATATAAGGCACAAGTTAACCACATCCTTGTGCATTCCAGGTCTATAAAAATGTTTTTGTACCTTAGCCTGAGTCTTTCATACCCCTTAGTGACATCTACAGGTCGTTCATGTGCTATCCAGAACGCCTCCTTTTTGTATGCTACCAGCAACACAATCTGGTGCACTACGGCCCACTTCTCCTCTGCACTAACCTGCTGTGTACTGTATTTCCATCTTAGGATCCTATCTTTCAGATAATAACTTCCGGAATATTGACTGCCTCCTTTTCGGAGTACCCATCCATATATATACCTTTTATCGTCTTGTCTTGCTGTTGCAAGTTCCTTCACCTTTCGGGACTAAACACTTCTGTCTGACCCTTTGCCTGTTCAGAATTTTCCTGCACAACTACATCAAACAGGGTGTTTGCTAACTGAACCTCAACTTCTTCATCTCCCTCTTTAGTTTTTGCTTCATGCTGTGACTTATGATAGTGGGATCTGGTTACGACATAGTCTGGGAAAATACCAGGATATTTCTGTGTTAACTCCTCAGTGTCTTGGTCTTCCTTGGGCTTCTCCACAACAAAGAGGTGTCACTCCCACCTTGGATCCTGCAAATCATTCCCAAGAACAAACTAAATTCCTGGAACTGAAACAGTCAATCATTCCCACTGTAACCTCCCCAGTCTTGAGTTGGCACTCCAACCTGATCTTACATACAGGAAAATTACATTTCTGTCCATCTATCCCATACATTACCACACTCTTGGGTAACTTATCAGAAAGAGTGCATATTTGTTCATCTCCTACGATCAGCAACTGGCTAATTCCTGTATCTCTCAAGATTATAACTTCTTGTCCCTCTCCCCCTAGTCTTTCTGAGTAAACTTTACCCACAGAGGTGAATTCCTTGTAGAGATCAGGCACTAACTCCATTCCCAGCCCTTGCCTAGGCTGTGCACTCTCTTGCAGCTCCTTGGCTTTTCTTGGGGTCTCCTATACTACCTTCACTAATGCCACTGGCTTAGCTTCTTCTACCACACCGTTTCCCACAGTATCTTTCTTTAACGACCAGCACTGTGACTTTACATGTCCCACTTTCTGGCAGTAAAAACACCTTTTCCCAGTGCTCTTCTGAAACCACTGGCTCTGTAATTTTCTGTGTCCTACTCCAGTACAGTGAAAACATCTGAGGCCTTTCACCTCCTATTCACCTTCTTGGGCTTCTTTAACATGTGTTAAATTCTTTCTTAGTGTAGGATCTCCCCTTCTCCCAACTTCTATCCCTTTCAGGATGAAATTCTGGGCAGAAGCTTGTCTTATGCTCCAACATATTTATCTGCTAATTCTGCTGCCCTTCTCACTTCCTGAACTTTCTGTTCTTCCACGTGAATTCTTACTATCTCTGGAAGTGAGTTTTAAACGCCTCCAGCAGAATGATCTCTCATAGAGCCTCAAAGGTCTTATCTATTTTTAAAGCATGCACTCATCTATCAAAATGATTATGTTTAATTCTTTCGAACTCAACATAAATCTGACCTGGTTCCTTCTTTGTGTTTCTGAACTGCTGTTTATATGCTTCTGGTACCAATTCATGAGCACCTAAAATAGTCTGTTTAACCTCGTCATAATCTCTTTACCCCTCATCTGACAAAGCGGCAAATACCTCACTAGCTCTGCCTACCAGTTTAGTCTGAACTAGCATTACCATAAATCCTTGGACCATTCCATTTGCCTAGCCAATTTTTCAAATGTCTCCAATATCAAGATACACTTTGCTATGTTATGATGTACATATACTTCTAAGGTGGTTTATCTTAAACAGTCTTCAATCATGACCACTGTAGCAAGATTAAATGCAAAAGTCACATAATGCTGCCATCAAACTACAGGAGCAGGAGTACAAGTTGGACATGTCTCAGTGAAAATTGTATATATTTTTCGTTTCCTGCACAATTTGTGTAGTTTAATCTTTCACTAAAGAACTTTCTTTATTGTTTTGCCAAACCTTGCCATGTGATTAGTATGTTTATGTCAAATAGAAAAATGTAACATTGTAAAATACATATTACCATGATTCTACGGCATTATAAGGATCCTCTACATTTTCCCTTGTTCTGAGCATTGTGCTTTATTTCAGCAACACATAAGATCTGGGTTCTGCTAAGACTGTTAAACTCAGGGACACTTGCTGTGTCACCATAAGGGCTGCTCTCTTATTAGAGAGAGAAAAACAACTGGTAGCAATTTAACCTGAGGGCCAGCAGATCTCAGGCAAGGGGAGAGGTTGAGAAGAAAAGTCCTTCATGGTAACCTCAAACCAATGGTAGGAATTGAACCTATGCTGTTAGCATCACACTGCTCTGTAAACCAACAATCCAGCCAACTGAGCTAAACTGACTCCTGGGGCACTTGATTAGTACAAATCTACTTGCTGAAAAAATGTGCAGGAAAAGAAAATAAATAGCCAACAGTAAGAATAGAATTCCTTACTGTTGCAAGCCATTTGATGATGACAATGGCCAGAGACTACAGGATGATAATCGTGGACAACACTATGGATTTACTAGATGAAGACCACCATATTCTGCTATGAAGAGCATCTCCTGACAGTGTACATGGCACAGTTGGAACCAAGTGTATATACCCATTTGAAATGTGCAAACTTCATTGTATTGCCAATGTGCACAACGTAACCCCATCATCACTTATCATTACTCCCAGTAGTACATGATGTATTTATTGAAACTAGGGGAAGATGAAAGATGTTTGCAATTAGTCTGTGGGCAATAAGTTACCCAAACTAAATGTCAATAGTCAAAAGACAATAGTCTGATGTAACTCCCAATTAGGAGAAAGTGAGGACGGCAGATGCTGGAGAGTCAGAGTTGAAAAGTGTGGCACTGGAAAAGGACAGCAGGTCAGGGAGCATCTGAGGAGTAGGAGAGTCAACATTTCGAGCATAAGCCCTTCATCAGGAATGGTGTTTCCTGATGGAGGGCATATGCCAAAAACGTTGACTGTCCTGCTCCTTGGATGCTGTCTGACCTGCTGTGCTTTTCCAGAGCCACACTTTTTCACTGTAACCCCCAATTGATAGGATATGCAATCTAGCAATACTTCTCGGAACGTGCCCAGAGCTGAGATCAAATCAAATACAAACACCAAATGGAATGACAGAACAATGAAACAGATGCCAAACCAAAATGTCTTGGGCTCCTGTAAGAGATCAAGAAAGTTAGCTAGCTTGCTCTGCATTTAATTATGCAGGTTTTCCAAATCTATTAGGTTTTCAAAATCTATGTCAATCCTTGAAAATAACAAAACCCTTGGCCTTCTTTAATAAAGAAATCATTTCTACTGCACAACAGCTTGTGGTTTATAATCTATGCGGTGATGTTCCTCCAGTGTGCATTTAAATGGAGCTTAACAGCCTAAGGCACAGAACTTCCATTGTTCAAAATGTAAACCTTTATACTCAGTTCTAATAGCTGCTACACTGACAGTTTGGAAGCTGAAATCAGCACTGATTAATTTATTAAAGTAATAATGGCATCAGGCAGTATTTAAGTACATTCTGACCACCCAAAGGTAATTAACAGTTCTGTGATTAAATCTAAAGTCAGTAGTTACAGCAATATTATTCATTGTTTATAATTATTATAAGGCAATATATGTAATCAATTAATCAAGACCAGTATTTGATTATTGATGAGTTAGAAATAATTGTCGCACTCTTCATTTATCATTTCAAGCATATTTCTAATACTCCCTGAAGATTTGATTCACATTAAATTTATTGCCTGTGTTTCTCTTAAGAATATAAATTTGAAGAAAATTTTCTTACTGAGGAGAATGGCATTATAGGAGACATATAAATGACAACTGACAGTAATGACAGTTGGGGTTGTCAAGTAAATGCTTGAAGGGCTTGTGTGGTGCAGTGGTGGTGTCCCTATCTCTGAGCCTTGAGGTGTGGGTTCAAGTTCCAGAGGCACATAGTAATAGCACTGAATAAGATAGCTCAGAGAATCTTAGCATTTCAGTTTTGTCTGTGATTTCAATTCAAGATTGACTGAAAGAAATGTTAAATTGTCATTTTACAAGAAGAATGCTGTTCACAATTTAGGGCTGTTTTAATAATTAATTAACAATTTAGGTTAGATGGGCTGCAAACATACCTGTTATTCAGTTTCTCATATTCTACTGCACAATGTTATATCATGGCATAAATTTTAATGACCAAAGACCTGGAAAGTAGGACAATTTCATAGGCAATGTGTTAAAAAATAATCAACTTGTCAATTAACAACTGAACTGCGGGACTGGAGAAATGAGAAACAAGAAATCTCACCAATCTTCCTGTAATATAAAAGAAACAGACCATGTGGCCCTAAAGCATGTTTTACCATTTAACAAGATCATGACTCATCTGCCCCAGGCCTCAACTCCTCTGTTGAAGTATTATTAAACCCTGGGACACTCTTCAGGCTGAATCCTACAAGTTTTTGAAGTGCGAACTGTTTTGAGCTTTTTTCGAGTTATCTACTGCAAGCCCTAGTCAGATTTCTTGCTGAATGTTGTCAAACTCACTGCTTGAAAAGACTGTGTCTTTTTTTTTTAAATTCATGTACTTTTAATTGAAGACTGAAATAGGATTATAACTATTTTAAAAACCAAGGATTGCTGTAAGTTTTGAAAGCAAAGTAACCTGACCCTCATTGTTAAGAAAAATTTACTGGTTAAAGTGTGGTTGTAGATGAACTGGACCTGAGTGGTTGTGCACTGTTGGAGCTTTGGGTGGTTGAAGCAGCTGATGGGTTCATCAATAAGTGACCTGCTATCAAAGTCAAAGGTCTTGTGCCTGTGTAACTGGTTTTCAGAGAGCTGAACAGCTGGGGCTATAAAGAAGATACAGACAGCTTTCATACCACCACCAGCTTAGGGGTTGCTTTTGTATTTTGTAGTAACAGCCATTTAAACTTGAAAAGGTTGCTCTTTCCTTCAGCAATACTTGTAAACTTTGACTTTTAATTCATAAGTCAGAGTCCTTTTACATTTCTTTCAAACAACTTGTTCAGAGATGTTAAGACACACCTCTGGAGCAGGTGAGATTGTGCCTCTTGCAAATTAGTGGATCTGTAGAAGGATAACAAAGAACACCATTCCTACGAGCATAAGAATTATAAGAATCATTTCAACAATCCCATTTCAACACCAACTTTTTTTCGTGTGTGTGTTGGGGGAGTGGGTGGGGTGGTTTGGGAGAGGGGCATGTAATTTTAAGGTAATGTAGTTTTATTAGTAGAAGTATATGTGGATGGTTCATTATTATTTACCTGTACCTAGAGTCTATTTACTTGAAATTAATAGTAACTTCTGTTAAGCAAGAAAACCTATTCTGAGATTGTAGTCAATCTGGATCTAAAAGACAGATGGGTTGGGGAATTTCGCATACTTTTTAAAATCTTTAACATTTCTACCAACTCTGGGAAAAGCAGGTTTGGATCTCCATTACACAATATGTCCTCCTGCACCCTTTACCAGCTCAGATACTGTCACCTTGTTGGGAATATCATTTTAGGATGTTTAAGACTGCATGTCGATGAGTATCTCACTATGACAGTTCAGCAGCTGACCAAGGAAGAAACGTTCTAGGCCAAAAACAAAAAAAATGCTGCAAATCACGGCAGGTCAGGCAGCATCCATGGAGAGAGAGAACAAGCTAATGTTTCGAGTTTAGATGACACTTCAGAAATGTGTCTTATGGTTATCTTGCCCTCTCTCTCCATGGATGCTGCCTGACCCGCTGTAATTTCCAGCATTTTTTGTTTTCAGTGCAGATTCCAGCATCTGCAGTAATTTGTTCTGACATTGTTCCAGGCTTTTGGCCCTCAGGGCACTGGAACCGGAGAGGTCCTGCCTGGAACATGCTTTGTTGTTAAGCTACAGGCAGGATCAGCCTGTGTATGTTGGCAATCTGAGATTTCATCCATATGCACTGGGAGGAACAAGAGTGGCTGACTTGTATGTGTGGTGTTATGTTCCTCATTGCTCAGAAGTTGCAAGAATCATGCAATTATCTTCCTGCTTCCATGCATAGGGCCCTCAGGATGTAATGGAGAGGTGGACACATATTCACTGCTCCTCCCCAGTCACTGGTCCTGAGGACATCTTTTCTCAAGACATTCCAGAGGTGAATGGTTCCTCCAACGCCATCCTGCATGACTGCTCTGACCTTTTGAAGTTGAACTTGAGGTGGGTTGACTTGCCTTTGGGAAGAAGATCCTAAGTGTCCAGACATAAATGTCCCCAGGGTCAGTCAAACAAGCCTCCTGGACCAATGGGGTTCCACGTCCAAATAGACTCCCTTCAGCAGGCTGTGGAATCACAGGCTACACTGAGACGTAGTGGGAGAGGGAAAGAGAAAAGAAAACATATTGAGGCCAATTCTGAAGTCTTACTGGGTTCAGAACATTAATTTTGTTTCTCTCTTCACAATTGCTGCAGATCTGTGCAGTCTGTCCTGCAATTTCTGTGATTGATTCAAATTTCTAGCATCCACAAAATTTTGCCTTTACCTATTGCGGGGTGCTTTGGTTGTACAACTGAAATAGCACTTTATGTGTACCTTCACATATTTCCATCTGCAGCCCACTCTCTCATAGATTGAAATAGTTTCCCTCTGCACTTCAGAAGAGGTCTCAGCCATTTCTTTCCCCATTGTTATTTTGATTTTCAGCACAACGGAAGGTAACAGTGAATGCTCCTTGACCAGTGGCCTCCAGCCTCCACCTTTATGTGTCTGTGAGCCCTTGAAAATCCAGATTGTGTCCTAATAGTGTTGATGTCTGCTTTTTTCCACAAATCTGGACAACACAAGTTTTTTGTTCAACAACAGTAGCTTTGTTATCGGAGAGATTCAAAACGTCACTAAAGTAGCCGAATGCCTGCTTGTAGTGACTCTTCCTCATGAATCTCTGCCTCACACCCAGAGATGGTATAATTTATAGGAATTGAACAAAGGCTTATCTGTCACATGGATGATTGACATGACATAATTTAAAGTAGGCACTTATGATTTTACAAACCTGATGAATGTCGATGACCTGAAATAATATGTGAATGGACTGTAGAAACCGATTATCATATCTTCCATGATTATGTGTTAATGGAAAGGAATTAAAGCAGAAAGGTTTTGCCTCCTACAAATGGGGAACTCTAATACCTATGCTAATATGCAGGTGAGATAACTGGAGGGATTCACATATCTATGTTCATATGGAGGGGAAGTGAATGGAGATTCACATATTTATGCTAATATGGAGGGGAAGTGAGACAATGGGAGAGGGAGGTAGCTACCTGTGTTCGGGCCAGGGCTATTAATCCTGTCGGGGAAGGACAAAGTACAGGCTTCCAGTAGCTGTTGCAATAAGGTTTTTTGGTAGTGGGATTTTTAACCCTAATGTCCCCAGTGTGCCTTGGAAGAGAAGCAAAGTATGGAACTAACCCCCCCTCCCCCATGACATTTTAACTTCCTCAATAGTCTTTCCTGTGAACCCCATGAGGCTTTGCATATGCATAGGCCCCCACTGAGCCCGTCTGCAAGAATCTGCTCACCTTTCCCCCTCAGGCTCTGGCATAGAACGTGACCATGCAGGGTCACATTTTAACTTCCATTCCCTCCTTTTGATCATTTGATAATCAACCAGCATCCCCGCAGCCCCCCCGCAACGAACCTGTTTTGGAAGCATTTAGCCATAAGCACTGGAGTACTAAAATGTAGGAGATCACAATTAGTATGGTGATTCCAATATGCGCCAGCAAGCCTCCCAACCCTCCCAGGCTCCCAGGATGCCCCGTAGTGGCTCCCTCCCATACCATCGCTAAATCCCCCGTCAATTGTTTGGAGAGTCTGGGTTTCTCGTGTGGTATATTTAGAGAGATCAGTGATGTTGGCGGACTCATCAGGAATGTGGGAGCAACATTCTGACCCCACAATGGCACAGGTCCCACCTTCCTTGGCTAGCAGGAAGTCCAGTACCAAACGGTTTTGGAGAGTCAGAGTCCTAACTGCCGGTAGATCAGTGTTGATCTTGGTTAGAGCATTAGCAGTATCATCTTGCAATCATTTCCCATATGATCCTGAGCTGGCTAAGGTCTCAGGAGCGTAAGTAGATTCCTGTAGGGGGAGAGATCATTCCCACCCAGGTGAGAAACCCGGCGAGAGACTTCCTGGATCTTGGGGGTGATGGCAGGTTGCCCAGAACCCGAATGCGAGGCGCAATATACCCCACACAGCATGATCCCTCCCAATCTGAGGGAAGCCAGGGTAGGCCTTCAACCCACAAATGAAGTATGTACCATTGAAAGCTGTCAGGGTGGAAACAAGGCCCCCCTACCCCTAACCACAGTCTGGGAGCAGGGTTGTTCCAGAGATGGCATGAGGTTCTGCTGGGGACGGTGAATCAATCGAGTATAAAATACCCATATTCTGTTAAGTTCTGAATGGGTTCGACCCGGGGGTGGTAGAGGAGCACTCACCCATTCCGACATATGTGCCTTCGTGGGCTTCCTTTCCTGCCTGAAGCAAATGGTATAGTCTATGTTATTGTTGAGAACGACACAGGAGGGGGGCTTATGCAATTGGTTATAACTGGGGTGATACAAGCCCCTGAATGAGGTCAGGTTGTATCCTGCTGACTGCCACTGTTATGCATCCTCAGTGTTTATACGATCAACCGAAGGGCCTCTATGCAGTAGCCATTCAGCCAACTCATGCCAGTGAAAAGGCATAGTCCACAAAGGGATCCCTCCCACCGAGACGGGTAGCATGTGGGCACATACCCAGCAGTGGGTATCTCTCCCTGTTACACGGGCTATCTGATAGGCTAGGTGCAAAAAGGTATTATGCTGAGGGGTGTCAATTTGGGATCTACCCTTTCTCAAGGCCCATCTCTCAAAGTCACCAAAGTCACAAGTATGGAAAACATTGCCCTTAGTGGTTGTCTGCTTCCACGCTGACTCTTTTGCAGTTGGTTCTGTATATCCACCGGGGATGGCCTTGTACTTTCACAGTTGTGGGAGTGGTTAGTAGACCCTGGAATGATCCTTTCCATCTCGGTCCAAGACTTTTTCATTCCCAGTCCTTTATCAGGATGAGGTCCCTGGCTCGGTAGCCAGCTAGTCCCCTTCAGACAGATTGTTGTTTTCATTGTAAGCCTGGAGTATCTGTGAATGCAAGCTTTGGAGAGTTTTGGTTAGCCCCTGTAGGTACACCCTCACCCCCTCTCCCAGGGTGTTCATATCCAATTTCTCGAGGGGGGGGTGAAAGGGGAAGGGGTAGGGGTCAGACTATCCCAGGTCCCCATAGGGCCCTCATGGGGTTTCCCGTAAATGATCTCAACAGGGGACAGACCGGTCTTGCTCGAGGGTTAACCCTCATGTGGAATAGGGCTAGGGGGAGAACCTTCAACCAATTTAGGTCTGTGTATTGTTTTACTTTTGCCAGCTTGCTTTTTAGGGCACCGTTTGCTCATTCTACCACTCTAGCTGCCTTTGGGTGGTGGCAACAGCGGAATTGCTGTTTTATTGCTCGTTTCCTGCAAATTTCCTGGTTAATTTTGGCTACGAAGTGTGGCCCATTATCTGAGCTAATAGTCTCTGGAAGTCCATAGCGTGGAATTATTTCTCCCAGGAGTGTTTTTTACTACTGTTGCAGCTGTTTTGTCCATTGTTGGGATTGCCTCAGTTCATCTGCTGAAGACATCTATTATTACCAAACAATACTTATAACACTATACTTTGGGTAGTTCTATAAAATCTAGTTGTAATCAAGTAAAAGGCCCTCCAGGCAAGGGGGTGGTTCCCAAACTGCAAGGCATCCCTTTTCTAACATTTGTTTTTTAACAGATTAGGCATCATGTGCTCATTTCTCAGCTGCCTTCTGGAAGTCAGGGTGCCACCAGGTCTGTAACAAAGTGTTGACCATTCCCTCCTTGCCTTGGTGAGTACAGTTATGTATGTAGTGTACTGAGATAGGTAAAAGTAAAGAGGGAACACAGACTTGTTTCGCAGGGGTCATCCATAGTTTGGTATGGGCATCTATGGTGCACCCCCATCGGTGACCACAATCTGTGTTCCTCTGCAGGGGCATCCCCCTGTAAGTTGACTATCTCACCCAGGTCTGGCATACCCATTCTGATACTTTTTGTGACCAGGTGTTGCTGTGAACCCAAGGGAATTCGGAGATGGGGGTGTAATGCTGCCTGTTTGGCAGCAGCATCTACCTGCGCATTGCCCTTAGAGACCCTGTCAGTTGCATCAGTGTGGGCTGAGCATTTGACCACTGCTAGGCTGGAAGGTAACTGTAAGGCCTGTAAGAGATTGTATACAAAAACAGTGTTACTAATTGGTTACCCTGTAGAGGTTAAAAATCCCCTATGTTCTCATAGGGCACCGTAATTGTGTGCGATGCCAAAAACATAGCGAAAGTCTGAAAATATTGGCCAGGATACAAGTCCACTTGGGGGCAAACAATTCAGCTTTTTGTGCTGATAGTAGGGTTTCAAAACCTGCGCATTCAATCACCTCATCAGCAGCAGCAATGGCATATCCAAGGCATCACTAAACGGCAGGTGAAATGTTGGAGCTGCCATCCACTTATAAGGTGAAATCTACATTTGTAAGGGGTAAGTCAGCCAAATCACCATGAGCAGAGGTGAAAAGGTGATTTTGTAGCAGGCAATCATGTTCAGGAGATGAGAGATGCTGGAGGGGTTCCATCAGGAAAGTGGCCGGATTCAAGGTGGTGCACTAAGAAAAGGTCACTAGTGGGTTGTTGAGTAGGGCTGCTTCGTATTTGTTCTGGCGTGTCTGTGTTAAACGTTCCGACTGCCGTGAGGTGAGAAGGTCGACAACAGAGTGTGTGGTTAGAACCCCCACCAGCTGGTGCAGGGTGATGTTTGAGGCAGCTGATACAAGGACATGTATAGCAGGAAGTACCTGTGAGCAGGGCAGGAAGCCGGCTACTACCTGGTCCAATTTGGTTGAGAAGTATGCCACCGGTTGTTTCCTGTCTCCATGAGTTTGGTTGAGCACAGCTGTGGCATATCCATCCTTAATGGTAACATACAGTTGGAACGGTTGGTGGTACAGGGGTTGGCCTAGGGCTGGGGCTTCTGGGAGGCTGTTTTTCAGTTCAGTGAATGCTGTCAGCTGCTCGATTGTAAGGGGGAAGTTGGGGGGGAGCATTGGTTGATGCCAGCGGAGTCAGTAGTGGGTATGTCGGTCGACATTCGGAATCCATTGCTTACAGAAATATAAAAGTCCAAGGAAGGCCTGCATTTGTTTAGGCGTTGTAGGTGACGGGGTTTATGCAATGGGTCGAATGCGTTCTTCCGTCAATTTTTGTTCCCCTGCGGAGATGAGAAGCCCCAAAAATGTCACGTCCTTTTAACAGCGCTTGACCTTATGGGGATGGAACCACACACTCAAGGGAGTGTAAAAAGTTCAGTAATACTGTGGTATCTGTCTCGCAGTTAGACAGGCTGTTACTGGCAATGAGCAAGGTCATCTACATATTGGGCAACAGTAAATCCTTGTGGGAGTTTCAGGGTCCATAACTGATTATGGAGGGTTTGTGACAATAGGGTCGGAGAGTGGACAAATCTCTGGGGCAAACAGGTCCAAGTATATTGCTGGCCCCGGTAGGAAAAGGTGAATAAATATTGAGAGTCCGGGTGTAGCGGGACGGCAAAGAAAGCATGCTGTAGATCAATGGTGGTAAAGATACAGGCATCAGCAGGTATGCAGCTTAATATGGTAGCCGGGTTTGGGACGAAGGGTTGTAACGGCGACACAATCTCATTGATCTTCCTCAGATCCTGCACCAGCCTCCAGTCCTGTTGGCCTGGCTTGGGCACTGGGAAGATTGGGACGTTGCAAGGTGACTTGCACGGGATCAAGATACCTTATACCAGGAAAGAGTCAATGAGGGTCTGGATTTCCCATCTGTCTCGGGTTTGATGGGGTACTCTGGTTTGCCTTTATTTGCATGGGAGGGCAAGAAGTGCAGCCAACTTCATGGTTAGAGGCAGCCCACAGCTGGTGTTCAATGTCCCTGCCTGGGTTCACAGAGGATGCGCGGCGGGTCAGGATGCCGACCATCTGCTGTGGGGATTCTCAGTATTTCAACCGGCCCTCTGTGAAGTGTTGCCAGGGTCCCCTGGTTTTGGAAATGAGGTGTGTCAGGTGTAAGCAAGGAGGCTTTGGGGTTTAAACCGTGGACTGATGTTTCGGGTGATGTGTGGGACTACCAACCCCGTTTGCCGCCACAGGTAGTGTGGGATTTGTACAAGGTAAGCAGAGCCTTCCTTACCTTCAACCTCACCGATAATTCAAATGGAGAACTCCATACCCTCAAACGGTGTGTAGTACCAGCTGTGATCTGCAGAACATCCCGTGGAGTTGTAGCAAACCGTCACATGAAGGTTTAGGGTTGGGAGTGACAATGTAAAGGTAGGCTGTTCAATGCTGAGCCCGCCACTGGGGGGAATTGCGCCTGGCCATGTAGTCCCATCAAAATGCCTTCATCTGTACAAGTGATCTCGACTCCTAGGGGACAAAGCAGATCCCTGCCTGCCAGGTTCCATCTGATCTTGGCTGTTACTGTGAAGGAAATAGAACAGACTCGCCCGCAGAATGCAGCATCCAGCAGAACAGTTTTAGAGTATATTCTGCTGGTCCCTTCATACCCGGCGAGTGCCATGGTGTCGCTTGATAGCTGGAATCCCTTACTCCTCATAATTTCTTGATGGAGGGTGGAGTTGGTTGCTCCTGTATCCATCATAAATGGGATTTGCTTTCCAGCTATCTGTAAGGTGATGTGGGGTTCCTGCTGAGGGGAAGTGCTGACATCTGGGAGGTTACTGCTTGGAAATCAGGCAAATGGATTGTTAGAGATGAAACGACTCCAGGGTGGAGGTCCGGGCCTGGATAGTCCCGTCCTGGGCAGAGAGGGCATTCAGCTCTCCAGTGACTGGACCTCTCGCACTTGAAACACTGGCCTGGTTGCCTCACTGGGAATCGGCCCCTGTCTCCCTTTTAGCCAAGGTGCATCAGCAGGCACCCACAGGTGTCTCCATCCAGGATCCCAGTGGAGAGAGGTGGTTTGGCGGGTTTCATTGGACGTTTCATCTGGGGAAATGTCTGTGCCCAGAGGGTATCCCGACTCCACCGAAATTCATTTGTGCTGACTGAGGGTGCACAGTGCTGGGGAGTCAACTGAATGAAGTCTGTTTTTGGGTGAGGTTTGGAGCGTGGTTTGGGGTCATTCTGACCTTCCCAGTAATACATGAGGGCTCTTCTCATTTGGGACCTGGTGTTTTCAGACCAGTCCATATTGTTTGTGCGTACCATGTCAGCAAGGCTTAGGGGACACATTGTAGAATCATTGAGTTAAACAGTGGTGAGTCCTTCCCAGAGTTAAAAAACTTGATCCCCAGCAAAAGACCCATTGCAGGCAACAAATCTCTCCCAGAAGTCTCCCCCGGCCTCTCTCACCTTGGGTCTGCAGTCTAGGACCTTGCTAATGTTAACAGGCTGTTGCAGGGTGCATTCTAATGATTGGACGATTGGATTCGCTTGAGTATTGTCTTTTAATCTGTCACTTACGTCCGCGTAGGTGAGGACTGGCCCCTTTCCATCACTCTCACCCACCTGCTTCTGCCATTTAGTCACCTCTTCTGGTGACAAAGTCATGCAGCAAAGGGCAAACAGATCCCAAGGTGTGGCACTGTACATTTGAATAGTGTGCCGGACGTACTGAGCGAATTGGGCAGGCTTATCTTTATGGTCTGGCGCCTGATTCGTAATCATAATCATTTCTTGGGGTTTCCACGGGACATAAACCCTAATAGTGGGCAGCTCATCTTCCTCATCTACTTTGAGGTTCGGCAACTTCCTGATGGGGAACATAGGTCTGGGAGTGACGTGGGCATAGTGACCTCCAGTGCAGACATACAGGGTGCCACAGATTTCCTAGCACGTGTTTTAACCCAGTCAGCTGTGCAAGTTCTCTCAGGGCTCGGATATGGCAGCAGGGAGGGGGTCAGGGTGGTTCAACTGGTGGTCCCGGCGCACTGGGATAACATCCCTATTCCTCCTCTGTCTCCGTGTCATTCCCTCCCTCCACAAACAGGGTCGGTATGCCAGACCTGAGCTCAGGATCCCGAGAAATGCTTTCGTTCTCCTTGCAGTGCGGCTAATGTAACCTCGCTGATTTACCTTCCCCAGCTTTAGCCTCTTTGCACGATGTATCCTGTTCTCTTTATTGTCTGCCATCCATCCATTCATATTCTGCCTTTCGCGCTTCCCAGCCCTTCAGAGTCCTATCTGCTGTTAATACTTCTATTTCCCTGTCGCAGGCGTTATTTCTCCAGCTGGCTAGCAAGGTGTCCTGCCATTTGCTATTGGCCCTCTCCTTCCACTCCTTAATAATGGATTTCCACCTTTTCCCACTGTTTCTCTTCCAGATCAAGTTCACCGTTTGCTCACGGGCACCCATGTCCCAAGTTCCCCCCAGAGGCCAAATCTTGTGCCCTAGTTGTTTGTTTAGTGCTGCACTTAATTTTTGGATGTCTTTTTTTCCTGATCAGGTAAGTATTCGCACATGCTTTGAAGGGGCCGGGGGGGGGGGGGGGGGGGGGAGTGGGGGGGTCCCCTTCCCGGCCACATCAAGTGATTGTCCCATTTTACTTTCCTGCTCTATTATATTGGATAGAGCCATTTTTGCCAGGTGTGTTCAGAAGGGTTTCCTTTCTCAGAATGTGGACAGACCGATGAGGGGAGAGGCCATTTTGGATTTGGTGCTCTGCAACGAGCCAGGACAGGTATCAGATCTCGTGGTGGGAGAGCACTTTGGTGAAAGTGATCACAACTGCCTCACTTTTACCATAGCCTTGGAGAGTGAAAGGTGCAGTTACCAAGGGAAGATATTTAATTGGAGAAAAGGAAATTATGATGCTATCAGACAGGAGTTGGAAAGTACAGATTGGGAGCAATTGTTCCACAGAGAGGGCACAGCAGACATGTGGAGACTATTTAAGGAGCAGTTGTTGTGAGTGATGCACACATTCGTTCCTCTGAGACAGGTAAGAAGGGGTAAGATTAAGGAACCTTGGATGACGAGAACAGAGGAGCTTCTCGTCAAAAGGAAGAAGGCAGCTTACGTAAGGTGGAGGAAGCAAGGATCTAGCACAGCTTTAGAGGATTACAGGCTTGCTAGAAAGGAGCTCAGAAATGGACTGAGGAGAGCCAGGAGGGGGCATGAAAAAGGCTTGGCAAGAGGGATTAGGGAGAACCCAAATGTGTTTTTCTCATACGTAAGGAATAAGAGAATGATCAGGCTGAAGGTAGGGCCAATCAGGGATAGCAGAGGGAACTTGTGCGTGAAGTCTGAGCGGATAGGGGAAGCCCTAAATGAGTTTTTTGCTTCGTTTTTCACCAAGGAAAGGGAACTTGTTGTAAATGAAAACTTAGAGGAGCTGGGATACAGTCTTGACCAGATCAAGATTGATGAAGATGATGTGCTAGAAATTTTGGAAAACATTAAGATTGATAAGTCACCAAGGCTAGACCAGATTTATCCTAGGCTGCTCCAGGAAGCGAGAAAGGAGTTTGCTAAGCTGCTGGCGAGGGTATTTGCCTCCTCACTCTCCACAGGAGTTGTACAGGAGGATTGGAAGGAGGCAAATGTTGTTCCTCTTTTCAAGAAGGGTAATAGGGAAATCCCTGGCAATTACAGACCAGTCAGTCTCACGTCTGTGGTCAGCAAAGTTGTGCAAAGAATTCTGAGGGATAGGATTTATGACTATTTGGCAACGCACAGTGTAATTAAAGGCAGTCAGCATAGCTTTGTGAGGGGCAGGTCATGCCTCACAAATCTTATTGAGTTCTTTGAGGAGGTGTCAAGGCGGTCGAGCAGTGGATGTGGTGTATATGGATTTCAGCAAGGCATTTGATAGGGTTCTCCATGGTAGGCTCATTCTTAAAGTCAGGAAGTATGGGATACAGGGAGATTTGGCACTCTGGATTCAGAATTGGCTGGCTGACAGTAGGCAGAGAGTGGTTGTAGATGAAAAGTATTCTGCCTAGAAGACAGTGTTGAGTGGGGTCCCGCAGGGCTCTATTCTTGGGCCTCTGCTCTTTGTAGTTTTTTTTAAATGACTCAGATGAGGAGGTTGAGGGGTGGGTTAGTAAATTTGCAGATGACACAAAGGTTGGAGGTGTCGTCGATAATATAGAGGCTAATGCAAGGTGCAGCACAACAGAGACAGGATGCAGAGCTGGGCTGAGAAATGGCAGATGGAGTTCAACCTTGATAACTGCAAAGTGATGCATTTTGGAAGGTCGAACTCAAATGCTGAATATAGGATTAAAGACAGGATTCTTGGCAGTGTGAAGGAACAGAGGGATCTGTGTGTGCAAGTACATAGATCCCTCAAAGTTGCCACCCAAGTGGATAGGGTTGTTAAGAAAGCAAATGGTGTTTTGGCTTTCATTAACGGGGGATTGAGTTTAAGAGCTGCGAGGTTTTGCTGCAGCCCCACAAGTCCCCGGTGAGACCACACTTGGAATATTGTGTCCAGTTCTGGTCGCCCTACTATAGGAAAGATACAGAGACTTTGGAGAGGGTGCAAAGAAGGATTACCAGGATGATACCTGGACTGGAGGGCTTGCCTTATGAAGAAAGGTTGAATAAGCTCAGACTTTTCTCTCTGGAGAGAAGGAGGAAGAGAGGAGACCTGGTCGAGGTGTACAAAATAATGAGAGGAATAGATAAAGTCAATGGCTAGAGACTTTTCCCCAGGGCAGGATTGACTGGTACGAGAAGTCATAGTTTGAAGATATTAGGAGGAAGGTATAAAGGAGATATCAGAGGTAGGTTCTTTACGCAGAGAGTTGTGAATGCATAGAATGCGTTGCCAGCTGAGGTGGTGGAAGCAGAGTCATTGGGGACATTTAAGCGACTGCTGGACATGCACATGGATAGCAGTGAGTTGAGGGGTGCGTAGGTTAAGTTACTATATTTTGCATTAAGATTAAGTCTCAGCACAACATCGTGGGCCTAAGGGCCTGTTCTGTGCTGTACTTTTTTATGTTCTATGTTCTATAAACAATTTCCACTAGCCGTATTTGTGCCGTCGGATGAGAAATTTACCGAGCCTGCTCTCTTATTCCTATAAATCAATTTCCTCCAGCCATATTCAAAGAGGCAGCTCCCAGACCAGAATTGACACAATATAGATTAGCCAATGTCACTCCGCAGTGATTTTCAGAGCAACTGGGCAACTTTCCTACCTTACACACTGAGTCCGGGTGGTTTGTGCCACCTCGTCAAGGAAAGGAATTAAAGCAGAGAGGTTTTGCCTGTTGCAAATGGGGAACGCACATACCTATGCTAATATGAAGGAGTGGTAACTGGAGGGATTCACATACCCATGTTAATATGGAGGGGAAGTGAGATAATGGGAGATGGAGGCAGCGAACTGGGTTGGGGCCAGTCTGGAAAGGACAAAGGTCTTGTCTAGGCTTACTTTGGAGGAATAGGGGAATCCACATGTGTGGATTGAAAGAGGACAGGCTTTCAGTTGCTGTTGCAGGAGGCTTTTTTGGTGGTGGGATTTTTAACCCTAAAGTCCCCAATGTGCCCTGGAAGAGAAGCAAAGCATGGAACTGACCCACCCCCATGACATTTTAATTTCCTCAGTAGTCCTTCCTGTGAATCCCATGAGGCTTTGCATCTGCACAGGCTCCCACTGAGCCCACTGAGCAAGAGTCTGCTCACCTTTCCCCCTCAGGCCCTGGCATATAAAGTGACCATGCAGGGTAAAGCCAGGGTACTGCTGACTGTGGACAACTGTTCCTCCTGCATGACTCCCTTCCCATTCATGCTTTCCTGTATTAACCACTCCACCCACCCCTCCACCCCACTTAACCATACAAATACTGTTGCCTGTCTTCACTATTGTCACCACCTTCCCCTCAACTATCTTTCCCCTTCCATTCTGTTGGTGGACCCAATGGATTGAGCAAGGCCCATTCCCCCTTGAGCTCCCTAATTGGAAAGTCCAGAAAGAGAAGTGCTCAGACTCCAGATTACTGCCAGATCACCAAGACTGTCCCACCCCATCCAGACTCTAGCCTGTGGCCAAATGCCTCAACTGATTTGGCAGGCTGCTGTTGATTTACCATGTTGGGACCCCACTCCCCATAACCCCTGACAGACAAGTGCCTCTGTGGAGTTCAATCAAGTGTTCTTTCCTAAAACTTGGAGCCATGGCTGCTTGCTGCATAGGCAGGATATTTGCTGTGTTCGCTGCTGGCACATGGTGCAGACTGATATAGCACACAGCCAGACAGCAAGATTCGGCATCCTTGACTGAGGATTGCTGACCAGCAAGGCCACCTGCCTGGCTATGTGACTGGGCTAATTGGCATGGTATGGCATAGCAAGATAAGACAAGGCATGGGTGCTGCAAGTGGGTTATGGGTGAAGCAAATTTGATGCTGAACAACATGGAGGTTCATCACAGCCAGCAGTAAGTTCAAACCACGGGGTATGCACCCTGATTTCCACATCGAGAATGCTCGGCATCGAGCTTGATATGGTAAGATGGGAAGCTGAATACCAATGAAACAATTAATAAAACATTTAACAAGCAACATTGCACTTAATCAGCAGCTCACTGCTGCCTAGTAAGAAACCCACCTTATTACTCAGCAAATGCACAGAAGATGCTGCGGTGTGCTCCCAATTTTGAGAGCTATCTCATCGGGCTTCTTATCTGATTGCGCCACAAGTCACACCATAGCTCATATCGCTCAGGCCCTTATGAGATTCTACCTTCTGTCTTCTCTGAATCAACCTAAATAATGAGTTAGAAAGAGGATAAGGGAGGTGAACCAGAAGCTTTGCTGCAATAAGAGATCCTGAGTAGTCTGGCTGTATGGATTGAAATCCTCTTAAATATGGTGTCCAGGCCTTCTACCCCATGAGCTAACAGCTGGGGTGTTGACTTCTTGCCCATTCATGCTGTCTGATTCACCATGCTGGTTGATTCTGAATAATAAAATGGCTATTCACTACATGATCACACATGGGTAGCTGTCCTAACCCTTGGCAAAGGCTTGGCAAGGCAGATGAAAGGAAGCAGGATCTTAAGCATCCATTGTAGCAGAAATAAGAATTGTATTCTGTTTTTTTTCTGATCCACATAACTTTAAAACGAATTCTTAATGATTCACAATTCTACAGCTATTTGTGATCTCAGCTCCTCCAACTATAATTAGAGCCACAGCTTGCTCTATTCTATAACTGGGAAAAGTAGGCCCTATTCCTCCTTCTGATGGAATCGAGCGGTAATTCCAGTAATGCAGCATTAAACCTGAATGCTGTCCATATTCACCATGCATCCGGGACAAATCCAATTTCCATTTAAATACAGCTTCAATTACAACCACATCATGGCTTCTTTACAGCATGCAGAGTCTAGAATTCAGTTGTGATTGCAGATTTTGACTGACATTTGTCACCACCCTCTCACCATTCTGGTTCAGGAGCCCCATGGTTTTTTAAATATCAGGAACCATGATTTCTATTAATCAAATGTTGATTCTATGCTTTTATATAAAGTTCATGGGCCTCCAGTTAAGAAGTTTTGCACTGCTGTCATCAAAGCTGCATCATCTTACCACCTACTATAATATTTTAGCACCACCTTTGATTACTTCAATAAAAATGTGTCAGAGACATCATGGTTGAAAAGAAGTTTTGTCAACAGTCATTGTTTGCTTATACCTGAAACCCTTTAGTTGTAATTGCTCATCAATAGCAAAGTGCCTGCTTGCCATGTTGTCATTATGAGGGAATAATTAACACACTAGTTTAAGAATGAAATATAATTTTAATTAAATAACACTGCTGATATGTAACTGCCAGCAATCATCAGCCCACTGCACATATTATTAGCAACTGGCTGTATCAGATACCTGTTTGGCAGCACTCAGTCTCAGTGGCAGTCCTACTATCATCATGCGATTAGCAAGCCTTCTGTGTGTGGAAGATAAAACAATCCAGTAATAATAATTTATCCAATATAGTTGGATTGCTCTAATTGATTGTGTGCAGGGCTATTAAAATGTTGATGGTGACAGCAGAACCAAGGAACCCAGTATGAAAGAAGTCTACGCCTGTCAATAAAGAAATCCTGGTAGCTTCTAACAATGCTTACATAAATCATGCGAGGAATCCTGTTGCTGCTTTTCAGTTCTCTGGACCTTAATCCCTGAATTTAGTATTCATGGTTTGATTAAAAAGAAAGGTGGTTATGCCAATGCATTCTATGTTTGGACAAATGGTTTAATTGTGATTTTAAGGAATGTTCTGCTGTACGTCATGCTGAATTTAGTGAATGAGAGATGTTTGCATGAAGTCTCCTTGTGGAAAATTGCAAGATCAATCATGCTGACCATTTCTAAATAGATTATATTGTGATGTAATGCTTGAACTATAGTACCAAGTTATATTGGGTAGAAGATGACAGCTTTTACTATGCATTAATGTGCATTGAATTAGTCAATGAGAATGATCTCTTGCCATAGTTTTTCAATCAATATTGATTCAATATTAAGACAAAAATAAATAGTTAAAAATCACACAACACCAGGTTATAGTTCAACAGGTTTATTTGGAAGTACTAGCTATCGGAGCACTGCTCCTTCATCAGGTGGTTGCGGAGTATAAGGTTGTATGACACAGAATTTATATCAAATTAATTTCAATTGCATCACACTGTAGACTTTCGCTATAAATTCTGTGTCAAATTCTGTGTCAAATAAACCTGTTGGACTATAACTGGGGTGCTGTGTGATTTTTAACTTTGTACACCCCAATCCAACACTGGCACCTCCACATTAAAAATCAATAATGGAGCCTTAATGGCATTTGTTTTCCTTAAAGAAAGGCATAAACAAAATAATTTAAATGCAATATTGGTAAGGTGAATATATGAACATAAAGCACCTTTGGAAGAGGTATAACACATTTGCAGGAATAAAGATGGAAGTAATACCTCCATAGCGACATAATAAACACTTATGATAAAATTCATAGTACTTTACTTTGGACTACAAATGCAAATTCCACAAATAAATTTCAAAAATGGTATGTAATTCAGTCCAAACTACAAAATTACAGCAACAACAAAAAAGCATAATTAATTCACGTAAATCGGCAAAGAAGAATAAAGTTTAACTCTTTACACACACCATTCAAAAACGGTCAGAATAGCAATCGACAATGTACTAATGAGGAGATCCATGAGTATGAAATGAGTTAAATGTTCTCAGTATTTAAAATGAAATATAATCTTGTACAACATAATTAGCATAAATTGATGTACACTTTTTGAAAGAATGTTCTTCAGTTTAAAGATTTCTCATGTTTATGAATTTTAACAGTGCAAATTCAGCATTGCATTTTCAAGTTTTCAAATTGGATGTCCTAAATTGAAATTGCACATATATGGTGGCTGTTAACATGATGAAGGTGGGCATCAGATTCTCGTAGCTGCCTGAGATGAATACAGGCCCATTAAAAGGTATTCATCGAGCTCAGCATTATGTGATGAAATTGGTGACTTGCTGCCATTAATGAAAACATGCATTCATGTTTTCCTACACTTGCCCAGAAGATCATGGTATCTTCAATAGACCAGCTGTATCAACACCATTCACTGAGTCCTTCACTTGATGAAGATAAGCCATTATAAAGTATATTTTGGATATTAAAAAAAATGCTATTTGAGATTTGGTAATTGTGCTGAATACAGAGCTGTCAGACTACTGACTTTTAGTAAATGCAAAAACAAAATGTGAATGTTGTCACTAACTTTTAGTTGTAGTTGTACAGTTTGACTCCATTAGCTGTGGGTGGCCCAGGAGAAAAAGGGAATGTTGCTGTGAATAAAGTATGAACAACAGCTTGGCAAGTCTTGATCCTTGAGAAGAAAAGAATATCCTGCCCCTTCTTCCAGAATTTCCTTTGCATTATTACAAATAAGGAGGCTTTGGTGAATATGTTTGTGCTGCCATATAGCTACTTCAAGTTGAAGATCTACTTTAAGAGACTGCTTTTAAACAGTGACAAGATTGTCCCAATTATGTGAGCTGTCAATCACTAAGAAGAACATTGGCAGCTCATTTGTTTCATTATAGAAAAGTCCACAGACCAAGTTAGCAGTCTTGTCCTGTCCAGATAATTAAATTTCAGTCATACCCGAATATATTTGAGCTATTATAAACAGAAGTGTTCTGTATTACTTATTATGTATGCAAGGATTATCTCCCACAATTAATGAACTATGCAAAAACCTGGATTGTCAATGGGATCAAACTAATACATGTCTTAGCAAGTAACAAGAATATGTAATAAAAAAAAATCTCGTGACTTCTGATAATTACAAGTAAGATTCCTGAACAGTGATTGTCAAACTTACACCATGCCTCCATTTCATTATAATAACAATTATTAACAGACAGTAAGAACAATAACAGATTTAAACTTTAATATTTTATTTTACTTTGTAATGCTATGAAAAAGAAAGTGTGATGTATATGTGTGCATATATCTGTATGAAACCCACTGATGTATGTCTTGGAAACCTTGAAAATGATATTGCAGTTATGCTTGATGCTGATAGAGTGGTCAGTCAATCAAAGAAAGCAAATTTTATCAGTAAATATGGAATTTAATTAGGTACTAATCAGTAAAGTAAATCCAAAACTTAGAGTAATGCCCTATTTCTTAAAGGGCCATTTGATCATTCATTATTTTACCAAACACTTTTGAGAGTAGGGGAGGAAGCTGAGTTATATTTTATTACCATGACAACCAAGTGGTGTGAAAAATGTTTTGATGGTTCATCATTTTTGTTATTTGTGGTTTTGACATTCAACATGAAGAATTGTTTTGGTTTGGTTCATATTTATTTATGTTTATCGTGGTGAGGGATGTTACTTATTTTTTTAATTGAATCACCACGTCTCAGAATTACATATTTCCCAGACACATAAAGCAGGATTGTGTGCAGCACAAAGCACACTCCAAATTTTCTCTGTGATAAATCCCAGAGAATTCTCTCCCTCAGAGAGTTGTGAAAGCTTAGGACTGAGGCAGATTTTTGGATTCTCAGGGAATCAAAGAGTATGAGAATCAAACAAAGGACTGCAGATGATGGAAATCTGAATCAAAAACAGAAATTGCTGGAGAAACTCAGCAGGTCTGCAGCATCAATGCAGAGAAAGCAGAGTTAATGCTTTGAGCCCAGCGACTCAGCCTCAGAATTAAAGATCTCAAAGGGTATAGGAAGCTGTCAGAAAGTGGGATTGAAGCCAAAGATCAGGAACGGTGGAGATGGCTCAGTGAGCTTTATTGCCAATTCTGATCCTAGTTCCTGTGTTTTATGTAATGTCAAGTTAGTGCTGGCGGGATAAATGTTTCGAGAGAAAGAGAAAAGTATCTTCCTTTATCAAGAAGTCCCCATCCAGTCCATTCTTTTTATTCTGAATTTCTATATTCATTCATCTCTATAATAAACATTTATCATGGGCAAAGCATATACTCAAAACATATTGAACTGCTTAGTTTCAAGAGTAGCATTTATCTGTTCACTTCTTCACTTCCTCTGAAACAATACTGAATTATATTTTTTACAGCAAACAGAAATAATCCACAGGATTGTTACAAAGAGAAACTTCATTCCATTTTGCCTTTACTGGAATTAAGCCCAAGCTCCAAGGTTGAATAGTTTTATTCCATTTAAAATGCAGAAGAAACTGCAAATAGTATGGACATAGAATTTAGTAGTGCAACACCACACCTTGTGGAGCTGCATTGCTCTTCTGCAGATTTGCATGTACGAGATGCACCATCGGCAACTACCCGATTGCCATGTAGTGGTTATGAATTGGAGAGGCTCAAACATGTATGCCCAAAAGTTTTGAATGGCATTTACAGGACATCAGTAGCCAAAAGTGTAATGACAAAATACCAAATAGGTGATGCATGTGCAGACAAGGTCTCTGTATTCATTCTTTAAAGAATTAGTATTGTGAAGCAGGTTGCGCCATTACCAGGATTATATAAAGAGGAAATCAGCAATTTGCAGCTGAGGTGTTTCTGATATATTTTCACTGCAGCACAGTCTCTGGAATCATTGATTTGAAATGATGGACCAATTTGGAGATACTTGTGACAATCTGTAAGGGCTGAAAGATCTTTGCTACGTATAGGTGTTGTGTGCACTCTTGCAGGACCATTTGGTCTAAAACATGTTGAGAAGGAGGCAGAGAGGAGAAGCTTTGTGAAGCAAAAGGTTATCCTCAGAAGGATCTTACCCACAAAGCATATTCCAGAAGTAACACTCTTATTTAGCATTGAGCCAGGACCAGTGCCTGAAGAGGCTCCAGTTCTCAATTCTCAGGGAGTTATTCAACCTCCTGCACACTGACTTGGAGCATCAGAACAGGGTGACAACTATCAGAGTTAGAAATGCATGCCTCTTTAAATGTCAACAAGTTGATTGAGAGTGTTGATGCTCATTGGACTTTGTATTTAAGAACTGTTTTTTTTCCCTTTGACAGGGAGTGCATGGTGTTCACCAGTACACTTGAAGTTTTCAGACAGAGTTGGGCACTGCAGAGGGTACAGTGCATTATTTCCCTCTCCAACTCCACACCTTCTCTCACTTGTTTTGCACTCCCCTTGATGGACATTGTTTATAAATTTGTCATTCAATTAGAAACACCAGTAGTGGTACAAAAAAGGTATTCAGTGGTGCATAAAAATATCTACATAGAACATAGAACATAGAAGAATACAACGCAGTACAGGCCCTTCAGCCCTCGATGTTGCACCGATCCAAGCCCACCTAACCTACACTAGCCCACTATCCTCCATATGCCTATCCAATGCCCGCTTAAATGCCCATAATGAGGGAGAGTCCACCACTGCTACTGGCAGGGCATTCCATGAACTCACGACTCGCTGAGTAAAGAACCTACCCCTAACATCTGTCCTATACCTACCCCCCCTTAATTTAAAGCTATGCCCCCTTGTAGTAGCTGACTCCATATGAGGAAAAAGATTCTCACTGTCGACCCTATCTAAACCCCTAATCATCTTGTACACCTCTATCAAGTCACCCCTAAACCTTCTTTTCTCCAATGAAAACAACCCCAAGTTCCTCAGCCTTTCCTCATACGATCTTTCTACCATACCAGGCAACATCCTGGTAAACCTCCTCTGCACCCGTTCCAGTGCCTCCACATCCTTCCTATTGTATGGCTACCAAAACTGCACACAATACTCCAGATGCGGCCGCACCAGAGTCTTATACAACTGCAACATGACCTCAGTACTCCGGAACTCAATTCCTCTACCAATAAAAGCCAGTACGCCATATGCCTTCTTCACCACACTATTTACCTGGGTGGCAACTTTCAAAGATCTGTGTACATGGACACCAAGATCCCTCTGCTCATTCACACTACCAAGTATCCAACCATTAGCCCAGTACCCCATCTTTTTGTTACTCTTACCAAAGTGAATCACCTCACACTTAGCTACATTGAACTCCATTTGCCACCTTTCTGCCCAGTTCTGCAGCTTATCTATATCCCGCTGTAACCTGCCACATCCTTCCTCACTGTCTACAACTCCTCCGACTTTCGTACCATCCGCAAACTTGCTCATCCAACCTTCTAACCCCTCCTCCAGGTCATTTATAAAAATGACAAACAGCAATGGTCCCAAAACAGATCCTTGTGGAACACCGCTAGTGACGGCACTCCAAGATGAACCTTTGCCATCAACTACTACCCTCTGTCTTCTTCCAGCCAGCCAACTCCTAATCCAAACCTCCAACTCACCCTCAATGCCATACCTCCGTATTCTTTGCAGTAGTCTACCATGGGGAACCTTATCAAACGCCTTACTAAAATCCATATACAACACATCTACCGCTTTCCCCTCGTCCACCTCCTTAGTCACCTTCTCAAAGAATTGTGAGGCACGACCTGCCCTTCACAAAACCATGCTGACTATCCTTGATCACATTATTCCTATCCAGATGTTCATAAATCCTATCCCTTACAATTCTCTCTAAGATTTTGCCCACAACAGAAGTGAGACTCACCGGCCTATAGTTACTAGGGTTATCCCTACTCCCCTTCTTGAACAAGGGAACCACATTTGCTAGCCTCCAATCTTCTGGCACTACTCCTGTAGACAACGAGGACATAAAAATCAAGGCCAATGGCTCTGCAATCTCCTCCCTTGCTTCCCAGAGAATCCTAGGATAAATGCCATCAGGCCCAGGGGACTTATCTATTTTCACCCTTTCCAGAATTTCCAACACCTCTTCTCTACATACCTCAAAGCCATCCATTCTACTTAATTGTGACTCAGTATTCACATTGACAACAATGTCCTGTTCCTGATTGAATACTGACGAAAAGTATTCATTCAGTGTCTCCCCAATCTCTTCAGCCGCCACACGCAACTTCCCACTACTATCCTTGACTGGACCTATACCTACCCTAGTCATTCTTTTATTCCTGACATATCTATAGAAAGCCTTAGGGTTTTCCCTAATCCTACCAACTAAGGACCTTTCATGTCCCCTCCTTGCTGCTCTTAGCTCTCTCTTCAGGTCCTTCCTGGCTACCTTATAACTCTCAATCGCCCCAATTGAACCTTCACGCCTCATCTTTACATAGGCCGCCCTCTTCCATTTAACAAGGGATTCCAGTTCCTTATTAAACCACGGCTCCCTCACACGACCCTTTCCTCCCTGCCTGACGGGTACATACTTATCAAGGACACTCAATAGTTGCTCCTTGAACAAGCTCCACATATCAATTACGCCCTTGCCTTGAAGCTTACTTTTACAAGCCACACATCCTAAGTCATGCCTCACCGCATCATAATTTCCCTGCCCCCAGCTATAACTCTTGCCCTGTAGTGCACACTTATCCCTCTCCATCACTAGAGTAAGTCACCGAATTGTGGTCACTGTCCCCAAAGTGCTCACCTACCTCTAATTCTAACACCTGGCCTGGTTCATTACCCAGAACCAAATCCAGTATGGCCTCACCTCTTGTTGGCCTATCTACATATTGTGTCAGGAAACCCTCCTGCACACATTGGACAAACACTGACCCATCTAACGAACTTGAGCTATAGCTTTCCCAATCAATATCAGGAAAGTTAAAGTCCCCCATAACAACCACCCTATTACTTTCACTCTTCTCTTGAATCATCCTCACAATCCTTTCTTCTACGTTTCTAGGACTATTAGGAGGCCTGTAAAAAACTCCTAACAGGGTGAGCTCACCTTTCCTATTCCTAACCTCAGCCCAAACTACCTCAGATGGCGAGTCTTCATCCATTGTCCTTTCTCTGGATAGAAAAGAATAAAGAAGCTTGTTTTGCAGAAGAAAATGCTGGGTACTTTGTTGAGTAATTTGGTGATGGATTTAAATAAAAACAAACTGATATCTCTCCCACCAACTCCATTTTGATTTAGCTCCTCCATTGTTTCCTCCCCTTTTTGATGTATGTTATTGTTACACTGTTCCTGGTAGGCAGTGTTTGTAACTAGGTGTTTATTTTAATTTATTTTCTTTTTCCTTTCTTTTTGTTTTACTCTGTTTTCTTTTTATCCTGCTTACCCCACACTACCACCTAACTGCGGTAGTGCTTATTTTTCCCCAGCACCCATGATGTGTGTGCGCAGGTGTAGGACACAGTGAAGTACAACAGGTATGCAAATCTTTATTGAATTTCCACCACCAGAAAGAAAGGAAACACCCAAGTGGCCTGTGACAAGCAGTGTCCTTCTCATCAAAGGGCAATGTTGAGGTGTTTAGTTTAATCGGTAGTCGGCTGTTAATTGCCCTGGAGAATAATATGGGACAATGTGAGAATTTGCAGGATTTCTTGAATTCCACTTCCCTGTTCATTCCCTGCAGCTCTGCTAATTTTTCCACTTTCATACCAGGCCCAGGATTAAAATCATCCACAATAACTATCATAACTAATGTTATCTTGGACAGATGCATTGTCCACTTATCCTGCATAGTCTGCAATGTCAGCAATTCTTGGTCCTCAACAGCAGATCTGTTTGGCAGCAAGGTGACATCCTCCACATGTGATTGATGACCTCCCACTGGTATTCCAGTGTTAAACTTCTTGTTTCCAGTGGTGAGGTGAGTGGGGCACCATCAGTCAATCTTTACTCCATGTTAGGTTTATTCACAAAGTGAAACATTACAGATATTTTGTTCTGAAATTAATCCACTTCCAGTATTAATAAGTGTTCCTTCATGTGTGCAAAAGTCATTAGCCAATGAGTGCACCAAATCTGTAAACAATTAACCTTAATTAGTACAGTTATTAGATATGAGTTCAGAGGATCTTCAATGAAGACCATGATACCATCTACAACATCTTACAGTAAGCCCTCCACCTCTATAAGCGGTGGTTTCACTGCATATCAAAGAGCTGGCATATTTTTGTAGTGGCATCCTGTTTCTTCCACAAGTTGGCCATTCTGGAGGAACCAGCCACTATCCCCTGGGATTGAAAGCTCACCTCAGGCAGAGGAGGAGGAAGAGGAGAAGGAGGCAGGAAGAAAACCAACTTGACACAACGAGACATGTTGTGAAGTTTCAGTGCATGTAAAATGAACTTCCCTAGCTCAACATTCTCTACCTCTATACTTATTTCAAACTATTCATCATAACGCTCCTTTGATTAACACCAATCAATCAATGGCAGTAGCAAACCTCTTCAA
Organism: Chiloscyllium plagiosum; assembly: GCF_037043375.1. Classification (NCBI taxonomy): domain Eukaryota; kingdom Metazoa; phylum Chordata; class Chondrichthyes; order Orectolobiformes; family Hemiscylliidae; genus Chiloscyllium; species Chiloscyllium plagiosum. The sequence continues at coordinate 41,278,455 of NW_028270155.1, forward strand.
TCAGCAACATTATCTAACATTACATCAATAATACAAAAACACAGAATCAGTCATCCTTGAGCATGCATTTGTTCTTGCCTTCCATTTATGGAGTCATAGAGTCATACAGCATGGAAACAGACCCATTGGTCCAACTAGTCCATGTTCCCACACTGAACTAGTCCCATATACTTGCATTTGGCCGATATCTCACCAGACTTTTCCTAGTCATGTACTTTTCCGTGTCTTCTAAATATTGGAACTGTACCTGCATTCACCACTTCTTTTGGCAGTTCTTTCCACAGGTGAACCACTCTTTTTAAAATTTTCTCCTCTCACCTTAAAAATGCCCCCGAGGGAAAAGACCCTCACTTTTCACCTTATCTATGCCCCTCATGATTTTATAAACCTCTATAAGGTCAACTTCCTACACTCCAGTCTATTTTTATAATTGAACACTCCATTCCCAGTAACATCCTGTTAAATCGTTTCTGAACCCCCTCCAATTTACTAATATCTATCCCATAGTAGGGTGACCAGAACTGCACACAGCACTCCAGTAGAGGCCTCATCAACTTTCTGTACAACCTCAACATGACATCCCAACTCCCAATCTATTGCTTATATCCAATGCTACCCACTGGCTGCTGACTTTCACTAGGAGAGAGGACCTTGAAGGGCGACTTCAAGCAGCTCCTCAGACCTAGACTTCTAGACTGCACCATCTCCTCAGCGTGTGGGTCAACACTTTGTACTAGCTGGCTAAGCAGCAATTGCAGATGCACCAATGTTGTGATGGCATTATGGAGCATGGATGCCGTCAACCCAACAGAAGCCAGCAGGTTCAAGCTCCACAATGTCACTAACATCCCCACAGGACAGTGCCTCAGCAAACCATGCAATCTACTGGAATACAGATTGCTGGAGTGCTATGTGAGTCTGAGGAATTTTAGCACTGTGATCTGCACCCCAAATGGCAACAGTCTAAACCAAACTAAAGGGAAAATTGGGTAATGTCTTATTTATGATCTGGAATGTGTTGTTTGAAAGGATGATGGAAACAAATTGAAAATTACTGGCACATTTCAAAAGAAAATTTGGGCATATGCCTGAAAAGGTGAAATGAGCAAGATTATTAGGAATTAACAGGGAATTGGAATTAATTGGATAGTTCTTCAAATCTACATTAATTGACAAAAGCAGGGGAGATTTGTGAGGGTTCAATAGGGATAGAGTAAGGGAATTATCAGCTAGCATGTTCAGACTGGTAATAACATCTCTGAACAGGTTGATTAGAAAAATAGATTTAATTTTAAAAAGACACCTTTAACTCCCAGAGTACACCAAAAAGTTCAAACTATATGCTTATAACAACAGCAAATTGTAGATATATGATGGTGTTAGTGAAACATGTCAAAAGTGCAACCTGCTTGAGTAGAAATTGTATCAGCTTGAGTAGAAATTCACTCTCTCCTGCAGATGAACCAGAGTACACAATGATTGGCAGACTCGTCAACTATCATTCCCAGTGTCTTAAATAATTTATTAACTTCATTTATATTTAAAAGCACTCTCTGTTTAAAAGTAGACTACCTTCTATTAGTCATTTCTAGTATATACAACTGATACAGTAGAAACGAGACAGCGTTCCTCCAGGACCAAGTGTGCTGCATGGACAGCACAAACTTCACGTTTGTACACGGCATAAAGTGCAAAGGAAGTGCAAAACACACAAGTTACAGTGTAATAGAAGAATGATAAATAATAGACATTTTTCAAGCAGCAACACAAAAGAATTTCAGGTGGGAAAGAGTCTGATCATACATTGTTAAAGAGCCTGAAGGCTTGGGGGAAGGAACTGTTACACAGTCTGGCCGTGAGAGACCGAATGCTCTGGTATCTTCTACCACATGGCAGGCAGGAGAAGAGTTTGAGTGAGGGGTGTGTGGGGTGTTCCAAGATGCTCTTAGCCTTTCAGATGTGTGAAGTGTAAATGCCTGCAATGGAGGGACGAAAGATGCCAATGATCTTCTCAGCTGTCCTCACTAACCGTTGTAGGGTGTTGCGATCCGACATGGTGCAATTCCCAAACCAGGCAGGCAGTGATGCAGCAGCTCAGGGTACTCTCAATGAACCATCTGTAGAATGTGGTGAGGATTGAGGATGGGCAGTGGGCTTTCCTCAGCCTGCACAGAAAGGAGAGACACTGCTGGGCATTCTTGGCCATGGAGCTGGTATTGAGGGTCCAGGTAAGATTCTCCACCAGATGTATGCCAAGAAATTTGATGCTCTTCACGATCTCCACAGGGAAGCTGTCGATGTCCAGTGGACAGTGGTCACTCCGTACCCTCCTGAAGTCAACCATCATCTCTTTCATCTTGTCCACGTTCTGAGACAGGTTGTTGGCTCTGCACCAGTCCATTAGCCGCTGCACCTCCTCTCTGTATGCTGACTCATCATTCCTGCTGATGAGACCCATTACGGTCATATCATCAGCAAACTCGATGATATGATTCAAGCTGTGCATCACTGCGCAGTCGTGTGTCAGCAGGGTGAACAGCAGTGGACTGAGCAAACGGCCCTGAAGACTTCTTCAACATGGGGATGATGGTAGCAGCCTTGAAGCACGTTGGAACTACGGCGCAGCTCAGGGAGACGTTGGCAATATCTGTGAGAACATCCTCCAGTATGTCAGGGAATTGTCTGAGCACTCTGCCAGGGATGTTATCTGGTCCAGCAGCCTTACGTGAGTTGACTCTGCTTGGGGTTGGGGGGGTGGTGGGAGGGGTGAGGCAGGGGGGTGGACTTCCTCGCTGCCATGTCATTTCATGCAACTCATCTGGGAGGCAGGAAGGCATCACCAGCATAAGCAGGCAGTGCTGTACTGTGGTTGGTGATGGCCTGAATGCCCTTCCGCATGCTCCAGGTATCACTGTTGTCCTGAAAGTGGCCATGTATTCTCTGTGCGTATGGCTCTTTGATGGCCTGGGTCAGGTTGGCCCTTGGTGTTGTTATCTGCTCTGAAGGCGGAATCATGGGTCCTCAGCAGTGCACATACCTTTGCGGTCATCCACAGCTTCTGGTTGGGGCAAGAAGTGGTGGTCTTGGACACAGTGATGTTTACAATACACTTGCTAATGTAGCAAATCACCAATGGCCTGTACTCCAAATTGATGGAGTCACCATTGGTTGCCACCTCTATCAACATGCGCCAGTCAGTGTCCTCAAAACAGTCTTGAAGAGCAGAAATGGCTCCTGCTGGCCAGGTTTTCACCTGCTTCAGAACTGATTTGACCAGAGATGTGGTCTGAGGAGTCGAGGTAAGGCTGAAATTCTGCTTTGCATGTGGTGGGGATGTTTGTATGAACCAGATCCAGTGTGTTCTTCTCTCTCATTGCACAGTCCACATGCTGGTGGAATCCAGGGCGTACAGTCTTGAGGATTTGCATGGTTGAAATCTCCAGCAACAATAAACAATCCATCAGGGTGTGCGTTCTGCAGTCCCTTGATAGCCCCATAGAGTTTACAGAGTGCTTCCTTAACGTTAGCACTGGGAGGAATATACACCTCAACTATAAGGACAGCGATGAATTCCCGTGGCAAATAAAAAGGTCTGCACCTAACAGTCACCAAGTCCACTAGGTCTTTGCACCATTTTGTGTTGATGTAGACACACAGACCCCCACCCTGAGCCTTACTACACAGACCTGCATTTCTGTCAGTGCAAAACTAGGCAAAGCTGTCTAGCTGGATGGCGGTGTCTGCAACTCTGTCACTGAGCCACGGTTCCATAAAAACAAGAACGCAGCAATCTCTCAACTCATGCTGAGACACCTGCTGCTGTTGGATGCAGTCCCGTTTGTTGCCCAGAGATGTTAGCGCGGATGAAATGATATCAGTCCGAGCCCAGAGTGCGGTTCAACAATCGGTAACGTTTATTACTGCAGTAACGCCGGCGGAGGTCAACCGAGGTTCGAATCTTGGCTGCTCTGCTGTTCCCGCGCGTAGCTTCATATTATATACTTTTAGTTGTCAGGATGTGTGGGATTTGAGGATGAATGGGATGATAGTTCCCCATCATCACTGGAGTAGGTGCGAATAGGCTGTTTCCTGCTGTCCCTGTTGCTGTCCCAGGAGAGTTGCAGGGCACGCACAATAGGGTGCTAATTGGTTTATGTAAAACGGGTCCGGGTATTATCTGCTTGTCTCTCTCTGTGAGGGCAGGGGCTAGCACCCCCCTTTGTTCCCTTGGGGTGTTGGTGTGTATTGGTCTGTCCGTACCTGTCTGGTAGATGCCTGTCCTTTGTGTCAGAATGGCTCCGTATCGATGGGTATGTGTGTGTTTCAGTCAGTCTCTTGATGTGATTAGGAGATGGGTTTCCATATTTAATTAATTCCGGAGTTTTGGCCCATGAGTCATGGGTAATGTTGGTCTAGTGTGGATTCTATCTGTCCTCTGTCTCCTATCTCCCAGTCACGTGGGCAGACCGGCAGCTGCTGAGTTTTTGTGGGTTTTAAAGCTGCGACTGCTGTTTAAAACACAAAAATGAATTCTTATTGTTTCCTGATGTAGGCATAGTCCCGTGGCAAATGCGGGGCGGCTCTGATGCCCGCTTGCAGAGAGCAGGCATTGGAAAGCAGAATGGATGGGAGAGCTGGCTGGCTTGGGTTTGTTTTTAGCCGAGCGCGAACTCCTCCATGCATCTGCCCCCTCGCATGTTGCTTCCGATGACTCAACACCCGGCCACTGGCATCAGGCGAAACCGAAGACTGGGGGCCTGGTCTCTGCTGAAACTTTATTGCTGGAACAGCACAGCAGGTCAGGCAGCATCCAGGGAACAGGAGATTCGACGTTTCGGGCACAGGCCCTTCTTCAGGAATGAGCAGAGAGTGTTCAGCAGGAGAAGATAAAAGGTAGGGAGGAGGGACTTGGAGGAGGGGCGTTGGAAATGTGATAGGTGGAAAGAGGTCAAGGTGAGGGTGATAGGTCGGAGTAGGATGGAGGCGGAGAGGTCAAGAAGAAGACTGCAGGTCAGGAAGGCGGTGCCGGGCTGGAGGGATCCGGCTGAGACAAGGTGGGGGGAGGGGGGATGAAGAAACTGGTGAAGTCCAAGTTCATCCCCTGCGGTTGGAGGGTTCCCAGTCGGAAGATAAGACGCTCCTCCTCCGACCGTCGGGTTGTTGTGGTTTGGCGGTGGATGAGTCCAATGACCTGCATATCCTCGGTGGAGTGGGAGGGGGAGTTGAAATGCTGTGCTACAGGTTGGTTGGGTTGGTTCGTCCGGGTGGCCCAGAGGTGCTCTCTGAATCGCTCCGCAAGTAGGTGGCCTGTTTCCCCAATATAGAGGAGGCCACACCGGCTGCAGCGGATGCAGTAGATGATGTGGGTGGAGGTGCAGGTGAATCTGTGGCGGATATGGAAGTTTCCTTTGGGGCCTTGGAGAGAAGTGAGGGGGGAGGTGTGGGCGCAAGTGTTGCACCTCCTGCGGTTGCAAGGGAAGGTGCCGGGAGTGGAGGTTGGGTCGGTGGGGGGTGTGGATCTGACAAGGGATTCGCGGAGGGAGTGGTCTCTACGGAAAGCTGATAGGGGAGGGGAGGGAAATATATCCTTGGTGCTGGGGTCTGTTTGGAGGTGGCGGAAGTGACGGCGGATGATGCGCTGTACATGGAGATTGGTGGGGTGGTAGGTGAGGACCAGTGGGGTTCTGTCCTGGTGGCGGTTGGAGGGGCGGGGCTCAAGGGCGGAGGAGCGGGAAGTGGAGGAGATGCGGTGGAGGGCACTCAGCCGGATCCCTCCAGCCCGGCACCGCCTTCCTGACCTGCAGTCTTCTTCTTGACCTCTCCGCCTCCATCCTACTCCGACCTATCACCCTCACCTTGACCTCTTTCCACCTATCACATTTCCAACGCCCCTCCTCCAAGTCCCTCCTCCCTACCTTTTATCTTCTCCTGCTGAACACTCTCTGCTCATTCCTGAAGAAGGGCCTGTGCCCGAAACGTCGAATCTCCTGTTCCCTGGATGCTGCCTGACCTGCTGTGCTGTTCCAGCAATAAAGTTTCAACTTTGATCTCCAGCATCTGCAGACCTCACTTTCGCCTGGTCTCTGCAGCAAGCTGAGAACTCCTTCAGGCTTACCAGACTTCCAGCTGTTTGCACACCACATCTAACATTCCAAGACCTGGCCACCGGCATCTGGCGAGGCCAAGGACTGGATGCCTGGTCCCACGAAGCAAACCAAGATCGCAAAGTTCCTGCCACAGCTCTCCATCTAGCTTTGTTTCCAGCTGGCTCCTGGACTGTAGCAGTGTTTGCAAACACCAGGTTTCCTGTGTCTCCCAGGATTTAGTAGCTCCCGGTCCAGAGAGGCCACTGCGAGCTGCTGCTGTGCCACCATCTTAAATATTAGAAAAAATACTTCATCACATTTTCTACATAAATATTTCTTTGTCAACAATAAGTTTATTCATTCAAATCTTGCCATAGTTAAAGGATGGACTTGCATGTCAAAAGATTCACAATGTAGTTCTATTATGCAATCTGACATGCCCTCATTGCTGGATTGTATGTCAACCTTTGAGCTGCATTTAGTAAAATTGGAAACTTCATGGTTGCTTGATATGCATATATTCCATTCATATTTGTTACGTGACAATTCTCGTGCTTGAGTAATTTGGAAATGACAATATTAAAGAGGGTTCTCATGGACAAAAAAAACAGATTTGTTTCTTTAAATTTATACCTCATGAAAATTTCAAAAGCACATTGGAGTACACCTTGAATTAGGTCCTTCGAATTCAGCAAATAAGAGATTAATCAAATATTTGCAAAAATGTGGAAAAGATAGCCTGCAATTTCACATCATTACAAAGGCAAAGTAAAAAAGTAATTCCATGGTTCAATGAAAAATGTGTCATCTCATTATGGTTCAGGTATGTGTAGCACTGGGTGACATGGTTGGTTGGTTATTCCATTTCTGAGCACTTTCCCTCAGCATCTTTAAAGAGGAAGTTGCACCATTGGGATCTCTATTTTAAAATAGCTGAAAGAAGTTATGATTAACACATCTCTTTGTCCTTTTGAGTTTCTTCAAGATGATTTTCTGACTCTATTTTTGTTTTGGCCAGTGATAACATTGTCAGAGGAACTGGCTGCAAAAAATATCCCAAGCTTAAAGCACAAGGGAGCTGACTATTCATCAGTGGGTGCAGTTGCTTACCCAGGGTGTGTCACTGATAGCCAATTTGAAATGTACATTAATTCTTAGATTTATAGGATTGATACATTTTCCCAGCTAATTCATCTGTAATGTCTTGTGGATTCACAAAGTAAGTTAAAAATATTTTGAAAAACCAAAGCAAAAAAATGAAAGAAACATGTTTCCTCTTTTAAAAATAAAACCCAATTTTTCTAAGTCTTAGTACTATCAGATAATATTTTCATCAGTGAGCAATTGCATTATAGACTGCCAAGTGTAGAACATAGCTGATAAGTTCATCTGGAAAAGATTCACCAAGGATAATACAAGTATAATTACACATATTTTATAAACATTTCAGCATTCCTACCTTTCCAATCCAGTTAAAAATCACACAACACCAGGTTATAGTCCAACAGGTTTATTTGTGTTATCTCGTGAAAACCCAACAGACTAATGATACTGTTCCATGGGTGAGTTCCAGTCACTGTAACTCACTTCGATTATGTTGTCTTGGAGCATGCTTTCAATCTTCTTTTGAAACTGTTCCAACTTAGGGGGTGATGCCTGTAAGGATGTTGCTTAATTGGAACAGCATCTCCTATATCTACATCATATATAATTAGGTTAGTACTTCCCAGCTTATTTCCACATATCTCCCTATGTGATAGTAATAACTCTTTTCAGCCATTTCGGTTTTCCTTGGGAATTTATCCCATTTTTGACAACTTCCTCGTTGTCGAATTTAATTTGAAGAAAGTCTAATCCTCTGGGCTTGGCTCTTCCTTTTGTGTTGCAATCAACAACACATTCTCCTCTTGCTTTCCTTCCCTGTCAAAATACCTTTTGAGCACATTCACATGACACAATCTGTGAGATTTCTTTCTGTGTGGAGTCCCTATCAAGTAGTTCATCTCACTCAATTTCCATTCAACTTGATAAGGTCGACTAAATCTTGCTTTTAAATGTTCACCTATCACTAAAAGTAACATTAATACTTTATCTAATTGCAAATTTTTGATTTCTTGTTCGGCCTCCTGTTTCATTGTATGCTGCGATACCTATAAATCCTGTCTAGCCAATTCCCCAGCTCTACTTAATCATTCCCTAAAATTTGACTCATAGTCCAAATATGTGGTCTCTGAATTCTGATTTATCAGTTTCTCCTTAATCAATTTTAACGGTTCAATCACTTCATGCCCAAAAACTAATTCAAATGGACTGAATTTAGTTGATTCCTTTGATGCATCTCTGATCGCAAAAAACACAGATGGAACTCCCATATCCCAATCATCTGGATAGTCTTGACTATAAGCCCTCAAGATAGTTTTTAATGTCTGATGTCACCTTTCTAGCTCCCTCTGTGATTCTGGATGGTACGCAGTAGATTTTAATTGTTTTATTCCTAAGCTATCCATAACTTGCTTGAATAATTTTGATGTGAAGATGGACCTTTAATCTGATTGGATCTCTGTTGGTAGTCTGTACTCATGAAAAATTTGAGTAATCCCCCTCCAATCCTTTTAGCTATGATATTGCACAATGGGACGGCCTCTAAAAATCTAGTTGACACATCCATTATTGTTAACAAATAATGCTTTCCATGTTTTGCTTGAAGTAGTGGACCTACGCAATCAATTAAAACTCATGTCATAGGTATTAAAGATGCATGTTTTATTACACCTATGGTTTTCCAATTAGCTGACATGTATGACATATCTGGCAAAATTCAAATTCAAATTCAAATATGCAATTCAAGCCAATAAAGATATTTTTGTATTTTAGCTTGTGTTTTCCTTACTCCTAAATGACCCGCAAGTAGTAACTCATGCACCACTCACAACACCCCCTTTCTATACCCCACTGGCAATAAATTTTGATGAATTTCTGCCCATTTCTCATCTGCCTGATTATGTAATGGTCTCCATTTCATCATTAAGACATCATTTTTAAGGTAATAACATTCAGAGATACATTTGTATTCCTTTTCTATGTGTGCCTTTTGATACAATTGCTTTAAATTTTCATCTTTCTTCTGTAACTCAATTAATTTATCTAAACTAAAGATGTCTACATTGTCATTTATCTGCTCCTGGGTTGTCTCAACCATCTGATCAAACAGGGTCTCTGCTAATTCCACTTCAACTTTCTCATCTGTACTGTTGGATCTCTCCTGTTTCAGCTGGTGACTTTGTGACCTCATTACCATAGTCAGGAAAAATCCCAGGATATGTGTCCTGCATTATTACAGTTGCCTGAGTTTCTACTGGTTTTTCAACCACAGCAGGCAACACTCCTACCAGTGAATCAACTCTATATTGTTAGCAAGGACAAATTGTAATCCTAGAGCTGAGAGTTTGTCCAGTACTCCTACCACAAATTCTCCATTCTTCTCTGGATTCTCTGGCCTCACTTTACATAATTGAGTTCTTCTTGTCTCACCATGAATTCCTGTTACTAGTACTTTTTCTGGCAAAAGTCCTTTAGAAGTACATATTTCCTCATCTTTGAGCATCATAGATTGAGAGGATCCTATACCTCTTAATATTGTAACCTTTTTACCTGCTGCTCCTAGTCTGTGCGAGTAAACTTTATCTTCTCGAGTAATGGTTTAAGAAGATCTAGCACTTCCTCCTTAACCAACCTCTGACCAGCTTGTACATTCTAGTGCAGCTTTTTAGCCTCCACTGTGCTTCTCCTAACCCACCAACAATGTGATTTCATGTGGCCTACTTTATTGCAGTGAAAACACCAGAGCTTTTTAAATTCTCTGTCCCCTTCAAGGGTTTCCTTTTTATCCCGTGGCAAGTTATCCTAATGATCTTCACCAAGATCTACATTTCCCTTTCAACATGAGGATTTCTCTCTTCTCCCAATTTCTATGCCCTATGAATTGAAATTGATTCTGGAAGCTAAACTTCACTTTATGGATCAATTCATAATCATCAGCCATTTCAGCTGCTAATCTTGCTGTTATAACTCTCTGTTCATCCACATGAGTTCTCCCTAATCCAGAAAGTAAACTTCTGAACTCCTGTCTAAGTGCCAATGTCTGAAGTTCAAACTCTCTCTCCCTTTCTCTTTTTTTTTTACTTTTCATCGTAATTCCTTGTCTTTTACCTCTAACTCAAAGTACTTTATTTTCAACTGAACTTTAGCCATCTTTAAAGATTCTGATGGTGTTTCCAGCAAATTTAAATGCTGAGATACTGCTGTAATTATCTCTCCTTTCCTCACGGAAGAAGGCAGCTCCAACTCCAGCTTGTCTGCTAATTCCCGCAGCTTGGCCTTAACCACCATTTGTAAAACCCCCAAGGTGACTTCTTCTACCCCCAGAAAGCTCTTGGTGACTGAAAGAGCCATTGCTATCCCAAGCGCTGTTTAAACCAACTAAATAAGCACCCAGAATAAAAGACATTAACACTTACCACTTGCTGCACCCTAATCCCAATTTGGAACTATAGAACAAATCCTGCAAAGAGGCACCAGTCTGTTATGGACCCCAGGTTAGACCCCTCAAAACATGCCAAGAAGGTAGTCCAGATCCTAACTTTGCTAGTTGTTTTAAAAGGATTCTGGGTAATCCAAGATGGAGGACAGGAAGAATTTCTGGCTGTAACAGCCGCTCCTTTTTTTGAGGTATTTTAGGTGTTTCGAGGAGATTTCCTCGAATTCCAGGAGCAGCAATTACTGTTTCATATGCTGTTGCATTGTTTTGGAACTTAGGAGAAAAAAAAGTTAAAACAATAACACTTTTAAAAGGGAGAAGAACAGACAAATGAAGCACATGGTAAGGTCAGTGCAGGAGAGAGAGAGAGAGAGAGAAAGAAATCCATATTGCTAACTGACAGAGTTAGCAGTTAATGCCTTTGCTGTTGAAATGAAAATCTAGGAAAACTAAAAACCAGTGAAATTCACAACTCATTTTGAAAGAACTGCCTGGGGAGAAGGTCACAGCACAGAAGCAAGTAAGTGGATTTTAAGTGCAGACTTAAAATAAATAGAGTGTTTATATGTCTAAGTTTATATGTATAAGTAGAGTGTTCACATGTTTTATTGAGCTATGTCTCTTGATTAAAGTTAAATTATAAGCCATAAGTATTCATTTAACCTGGAGCAGTGTTTTGTAGAGGAATAAAACAGTACTATTTTCTCGGTCTGTAGATTGCAAGAAGCAAAATTGGCCCGTAGTAGAGTGATATGCTCTTTTTGTTGGATGTGGGAGGTTAGGGAGAGTTTACGGGTTACTGAGGATTATATCTGCAATAAATGCCGTTGGTTGCAAATCCTATCAGATCGAATGGATCAGTTGGGGAGGCAGTTAGAGGCAATGAGGAATTTACAAGAGCAAGGAAATGTGATTGATGGCAGTTATAGGAAGTGGGGAAAGTCTCAGATACAGTCACATAGATGAGTTAACTCCAGGAAAAGTAAGAGAGGTAGGCAGATAGTGCAGGAGTCCTCTGTGGCTATCCCCATTTCAAACAAGTATGCTGTTTTGGAAAATGTATGGGGTGATGGATTCTCAGGGGAACGTAACACGAACAGCCAAGTTTCTGATATTGAGACTGGCTCTAATGTAATGAGAGGTGCGTCAAGTTCCAAGTGATTGATTGTGTTTGGGGACTCTCTAAGCTGAGGTACAGACAGACGTTTCTATGGACAGCAGCGAAAAATCAGAATGGTGTGTTGCTTCCCTAGTGCCAGGATCAAGGATGTCTTAGAGAGGGTGCAGAATGTTCTCAAAGGGGAGAGAGGCTAGCAGGAGGTCATTGTCCACATTGCAACCAATAACATAGGAAGGGAAAAGGTTGAGATTCTGAAGGGAGATTACAGAGAGTTAGGCAGGAATTTAAAAACGAGGTCCTTGAGAGTAGTAATATCTGGATTACTCCCAATGCTATGAGTTAGTGAGGGCAGGAATAGGAGGATAGAGCTGATGAATGCATAGCTGAGGAGCTGGTGTATGGGAGAAGGATTCACATTTTTGGATCATTGGAAGTTGTTTTGAGGTAGGTGTGACCTGTACAAGAAGGATGGATTGTACCTAAATTGGAAGGAGATGAATATACTGGCAGGGAGATTTACTAGAGCTGCTCGGGAAGATTTAGACTAGTGGGGGTGGGGGGGGAAGGAGGGGAATAAATCCCAGGGACATAGTGAGAAAACATTTCAATCTGAGACGGGTACAGTTGAGAACAAAGGCAAGTCAGGACTGGCAGGGACAAAGCAGAGAACAAAGTAAGATTGATAAATTCAACTGCATTTATTTTGATGCAAGAGGCCGAACAGGGAAGGCAGATGAAAGTAAGGCATGGTTAGGAACATGTGACTGGAATATCACAGGAATTACAGAAACATGGCTCAGGATTGGACAGGACTGGCAGCTTAATATTCCAGGATACAAATGCGACAGGAAGGACAGAAAGGGAGGCAAGACAGGAGGGGGAGTGGCGTTTTTGATGAGGGGTAGCATTACAGCTGTACTTAGCGTGGATATTCCTGGAAATACATCCAGGGAAGTTATTTGGGTGGAACTGAGAAATAAGAAATGGATGATCACCTTATTGGGATTGTATTATAGACACTGCAGGTCAGGCAGCATCCAGGGAACAGGAGAATCGACATTTCGGGCATAAGCCCTTCTTCAGGCTTATGCCCGAAACGTCGATTCTCCTGTTCCCTGGATGCTGCCTGACCTGCTGCGCTTCTCCAGCAACACATTTTCAGCTCTGATCTCCAGCATCTGCAGACCTCACTTTCTCGTTGTATTATAGACACCCTAATAGCAAGAGGGAAATTGAGAAATGAATTTGTAAGGAGATCTCAGCTATCTGTAAGAATAATAGAGTGGTTATGGTAGGGGATTTTAACTTTTCAAACATAGACTGGGACTGTCATAGTGTTAAGGATTTAGATGGAGAGGAATTTGTTAAGTGTGTACAAGACAATTTTCTGATTCAGTATGTGGATGTATCTACTAGAGAAGGTGTAAAAACTTGACCTACTCTTGGGAAATAAGGCAGAGCAGGTGACTGAGGTGCCAGTGGGGGAGCACTTTGGGGCCAGTCACCATAATTCTATTAGTTTTAAAATAGTGATGGAAAAGGATAGACCAGATTTAAAAGTTGAAGTTCTAAACTGGAGAAAGGCCAATTTTGACAGTATTAGGCAAGAACTTTCAAAAGCTGATTGGGGGCAGATGTTCGCAGGCAAAGTGACAGCTGGAAAATGGGAAGCCTTCAGAAATGAGTTAACGAGAGTCCAGAGAAAGTATAGTCCTATTAGGGTGAAAGGAAAGGTTGGTAGGTGTAGGGAATGCTGGATGACTAAACAAATTGAGGGTTTGGTTAATAAAAAGAAGGAAGCATATGTCAGGTATAGACAGGATATATCGAATGAATCCTTAGAAGAGTATAAAGTCAGGAGGAGTATACTGAAGATAGAAATCAGGAGGGCAAAACGGGGACATGAGATAGCTTTGGCAAATAGAGTTAAGGAGAATCCAAAGGGTTTTTACAAATACATTAAGAACAAAAAAGTAACTAGGGAGAGAATAGGGCCCCTAAAAGATCAGCAAGGTGGCCTTTGTGTGGACCCGCAGGAGGTGGGGCAGATACTAAACGAGTATTTTGCATCAGTATTTACTGTGGAAAAGGACATGGAATATATAGAATGCAGGGAACTAAATGGTGACATCTTGAAAACGGTCCATACTACAGAGGAGGAAGTGCTGGATGTCTTGAAATGGGTAAAGGTGGATAAATCTCCAGAACCTGATCAGATGTACCTGAGAACTCTGTGGGAAGCCAGAGAAGTGATTGCTGGGTCTCTTACTGACATATTTAGAGTCATAGAGATGTACAGCATGGAAACAGACCCTTTCGTCCAACCCGTCCATGCCAACCAGATAATCCAACCCAATCTAGTCCCACCTGCCAGCACCCGGCCCATATCCCTCCAAACCCTCCCTATTCATATACACATCCAAATGCCTCTTAAATGTTGCAATTGTACCAGCCTCCACCATATCCTCTGGCAGCTCATTCCATACACGTACCACCCGCTGCGTGAAAAGGTTGCCCCTTAGGTCTCTTTTATATCTTTCCCCTCTCACCCTAAACCTACGCCCTCTAGTTCTGGGCTCCCCGACCCCAGGGAAAAGACTTTGTCTATTTATCCTATCCATGCCCCTCATAATTTTGTAAACCTCTATAAGGTCACCCCTCAGCCTCCGATGCTCCAGGGAAAACAGCCCCAGTCTGTTCAGCCTCTCCCTGTAGCTCAGATCCTCCAACCCTGGCAACATCCTTGTAAATCTTTTCTGAACCCTTTCAAGTTTCACAACATCTTTCCGATAGGAAGGAAACCAGAATTGCACGCAATATTCCAACAGTGGCCTAACCAATGTCCTGTAAAGCTGCAACATGACCTCCCAACTCCTGTACTCAATACTCTGACCAATAAAGGAAAACATACCAAACGCCTTCTTCACTATCCTATCTACCTGGTATTCCACTTTCAAGGAGCTATGAACCTGCAGTCCAACGTCTCTTTGTTCAGCAACATTCCCTAGGACCTTACCATTAAGTGTATAAGTCCTGCTAAGATTTGCTTTCCCAAAATACAGCACCTTGCATTTATCTGAATTAAACTCCATCTGCCAATTCTCAGCCCATTGGCCCATCTGGTCCAGATCCTGTTGTAATCTGAGGTAACCCTCTTTGCTGTCCACGACACCTCCAATTTTGGTGTCATCTACAAACTTGCTAATTGTACCTCTTATGCTTGCATCCAAATCATTTACGTAAATGACAAAAAATAAAGGGCCCAGCATCGATCCTTGTGGCACTCCATTGGTCACAGGCCTCCAGTCTGAAAAACAACCCTCCACCACCACCCTCTGTCTTCTACCTTTGAGCCAGTTCTGTATCCAAATGGCTAGTTCTCCCTGTATTCCATGAGATCTAAACTTGCTAATCAGTCTCCCATGGGAAACCTTGTCGAATGCCTTACTGAAGTCCATATAGATCACATCTACTGCTCTGCCCTCATCAATCTTCTTTGTTACTTCTTCAAAAAACTCAATCAAGTTTGTGAGACATGATTTCCCATGCACAAAGGCATGTTGACTATCCCGAATCAGTCCTTGCCTTTCCAAATACCTGTACATCCTGTCCCTCAGGATTCCTTCCAACATCTTGCCCACCACTGACGTCAGGCTCACCGGTCTATAGTTCCCTGGCTTGTCTTTACCGTCCTTCTTAAACAGTGGCACCACGTTTGCCAACCTTCAGTCTTGCCCACCTCACCTGTGACTATCGATAATACAAATATCTCAGTAAGAGGCCAAGCAATGACTTCTCTAGCTTCCCACAGAGTTCTCGGACACATCTGATCAGGTCCTGGGGATTTATCCACCTTTAACCCTTTCAAGACATCCAGTACGTCCTCCTCTGTAATCTGGACATTTTGCAAGATGTCACCATCTATTTCCCTACAGTCTATATCTTCCATATCCTTTTCCACAGTAAATATTGGTGCAAAATATTCTTTTAGTATCTCCCCCATTTTCTGTGGCTCCACACAAAGGCCGCCTTGCTGATCTTTGAGGGGCCCTATTCTCCCCCTAGTTATCCTTTTGTCCTTAATATATTTGTAAAAACCCTTTGGATTGTCCTTAATTCTATTTGCCAAAGCTATCTCATGTCCCCGTTTTGACCTCCTGATTTCCCTCTTAACAATACTCTTACTTTCTTTATACTCTCCTAAGGACTCACTCGATCTATCCTGTCTATACCTGACATATGCTTCCTTCTTTTTCTTAACCAAACTCTCAATTTCTTTAGTCATCCAGCATTCCTTATACCAATAGGTTTCCCTTTCACCCTAACAGGAATATACTTTCTCTGGACTCTCGTTAACTCATTTCTGAAGGCTTCCCATTTTCCATCTGTCCCTTTATGTGCGAACATCTGCCTCCAATCAGCTTTCAAAAGTTCTTGCCTAATACTGTCAAAATTGGCCTTTCTCCAATTTAGAACTTCAACTTTTATACCTAGTCTATCCTTTTCCATCACTATTTTAAAACTAATAGAATTATGGTGGCTGGCCCCAAAGTGCTCCCCACTGACACCTCAGTCACCTGCCCTGCCTTATTTCCCAAGAGTAGGTCAAGTTTTACACCTTCTCTCATAGGTACATCCACATATTGAATCAGAAAATTGTCTTGTACGCACTTAAGAAATTCCTCTCCATCTAAACCTTTAACACTATGGCAGTCCCAGTCAATGTTTGGAAAGTTAAAATCCCCTACCATAGCTACCCTCTTATTCGTACAGATAGCTGAGATCTCCTTACAAGTTTGTTTCTCAATTTCCCTCTGACTATTGGGGTGTCTATAATACAATCCCAATAAGGTGATCATCCCTTTCTTATTTCTCAGTGCCATCCAAATAACTTCCCTGGATATATTTCTGGGAATATCCTCCCTCAGCACAGCT
The DNA here is from genome assembly GCF_037043375.1 of Chiloscyllium plagiosum. Taxonomy (NCBI): domain Eukaryota; kingdom Metazoa; phylum Chordata; class Chondrichthyes; order Orectolobiformes; family Hemiscylliidae; genus Chiloscyllium; species Chiloscyllium plagiosum. The sequence goes on from NW_028270155.1 coordinate 41,295,133, forward strand.
GTAATGCTATCCCTTATCAAAAATGCCACTCCCCCTCCTCTCTTGCCTCCCTTTCTATCCTTCCTTTAGCATTTGTATCCTGGAACATTAAGCTGCCAGTCCTGCCCATCCCTGAGCCATGTTTCCGTAATTGCTATGTTATCCTAGTCCCATGTTCCTAACCATGCCCTGAGTTCATCTGCCTTCCCTGTTAGGCTCCTTGCATTGAAATAAATGCAGTTTAATTTATTAGTCCTACCTTGTCCCTACCTGTCCTGACTGTTTGACTCACTTCTGTTCTCAGCTGTACTCGTCTCAGATTGATCTCTTTCCTCACAATCTCCCTGGGTCCCACAACACACCCTCCCCCACCACCTTACTAGTTTAAATCCCCCCCAAACAGTTCTAGCAAATTTCCCTGCCAGTATATTAGCCCCCTTCCAAATTAGGTGCAATCCGTCCTTCTTGTACAGGTCACTTCTACCCCAAAAGAGATTCCAATCATCCAAAAATGTGAATCCTTCTCCCATGCACCAGCTCCTCAGCCATGCATTCATCTGCTCTGTCCTCCTATTCCTGCCCTCACTAGCTTGTAGCACTGGAAGTAATCCAGATATTACTACCCTTGAAGATCTCCTTTTTAAATTTCTGCCCAACTCTCTGTAATCTCCCTTCAGAATCTCAACCTTTTCCCTTCCAATGTCGTTGGTTCCAATGTGAACAATGACCTCTTGCTGGCCCCTCTCCCCCGTGAGAACATTCTGCACCCTCTCTGAGACATCCTTGATCTTGGCATCAGGGAAACAACACACCATTCTGCTTTTTCGTTGCTGGCCACAGAAACGTCTGTCTGTACCTCTGACTACAGAATCCCCTAACACAATTGATCTCTTGGAAGCCGACATACCCCTCATTGCATTAGAGCCAGTCTCATTACCAGAAACTTGGCTGTTCATACTACGTTCCCCTGAGTATCTATCACCCCCTACATTTTCCAAAACAGCATACCTGTTTGAAATGGCTATATCCACAAAAGACTCCTGCATTAGCTGCCTAACTGTATTACCCTTCCTGGAGTTAACCCATCTATGTGACTGTATCTGAGACTTTCCCCCCTTCCTGTAACTGCCATCCATCACATACTGTTGCTGTTGCAAATTCCTCATCGCTTCTATCTGTCTGTCCAACCGATCCACTTGATCTGATAAGATTCGCATCCAACAGCATTTATGGGAGATATAATCCACAGTAACCCTTAAACTCTCTTTAAACTCCCACATCTGACAAGAAGCACATATCACTGCAAAGGCCATTTTTGCTCCTTCACAATCTACAGACCCAGAAAATAACATCGTCTTATTGCTCTACAAACACTGCCCCAGGTTAAATTACCAGCTATGGCTTATATTTTTAGTTTAAACAAGGGACTTATTTCTTCTATCATCAATAGTCACAGGTGAGGTGCCAAAAGACTGGAGGTTGGCTAATGTGGTGCCACTGTTTAAGAAGGGTGGTAAGGACAAGCCAGGGAACTATAGACCAGTGAGCCTGACGTCGCTGGTGGGTAGGTTGTTGGTGGGAATTCCAAGGGACAGGGTGTACATGTATTTGAAAAGGCAAGGACTGATTACAGATAGCCAACATGGCTTTATGCGTGGGAAATCATGTCTCACAAACTTGATTGAGTTTTTTGAAGAAGTAACAAAGAGGATTGATGGGCAGTAGATGTGATCTATATGGACTTCAGTAAGGCGTTCGACAAGGTTCCCATGGGAGACTGGAGAGCAAGGTTAGATCTCATGGAATACAGGGAGAACTCACCATTTGGATACAGAACTGACTCAAAGGTTGAAGACAGAGGGTGATGGTGGAGGGTTGTTTTTCAGATTGGAGACCTGTGACCAGTGGATTGTCACAAGGATCGGTGCTGGGTCCACAACTTTTTATCGTTTATATAAACGATTTGGATGTAAGCATAAGAGGCATAGTTAGTAAGTTTGCAGATATAATTTAATCTTTACTTATTCCAGGTGTATTTATAATTAGTAACATGCATAGAAAGAGTTATCTGCTTGGACAATATTAAAACAAAATTTTGACAAAATAGTACAACAGACATAACTTGAAACTAAAATTTCCTGCATTCACATTTTGGGTTTGTCTAGTTTTGAATATTTTTGACCAGTTTAAAATTATGATTGAAGGTCAGTGATATATGGTGAATTGCATATGAATATTAATCATGTGTAGAAATGTTGACAGCCACAAACAACCAACCACTACGCAATCAGTTGACTATATTCTCATTAACATTTAAATGTTGTTAAAAAGATAGTGTTTATGGTATTAGAATGCCATCTATTAGCGAAAAGGTACCTAGTGGATATTACCAAAACAATAAAGAACAAAGGACAAAGAAAACTTACAGCCCAGGAACAGGCCCTTTGGCCCTCCAAGCCTATGCCAATCCAAATCCACTGTCTAAACCTATTGCCCAATTCCAAAGGATCTGTATCCTTCTGCTCCCCACCTACTCATGCTTCAGATGCACCTTAAATTAATCTCCCTTGCCTGTCTCTACCACCTCTGCTGGCAACACGTTCCGGGCACCTACCACATACTGTGTAAAGTACTTTGCACGTGTATCGCCCTTAAAATCTTCACCTCTCACCTTGAACATCTGAGTTCTCATTATCAAATCCCTCACCCTGGGGAAAAATCTTATTTCTATCCACCTTGTCTGTACCTTTGTGATTTTGTAGACTTCAATCAGGTCCCCCCTCAATCTCCTTTTTCCTAATGAAAACAATCCTAACCTACTCAATCTCTCTTCATAGCTAGCACCTTCCATACCAGGCAACATCCTCGTAAACCTTCTCTGCTCCCTCTCCACAGTATTCTAAATGCAGCCGAACCAAAGTCTTGCACAATTTTAACATGACCTGCTAGCACTTATACTCAATACCCCGTCCGATGAAGGCAAGCGTACCATATACCTTCTTGACCATTCTATCCACCTGTGGTATAATGGTTCTGAAATCTCTGCTCATCAACTTTTCCCAAGGCTCTTCCATTTACAGTGTAGTTTGCTCTAGAATTAGACTTCCCAAAATGCATCACCTCGCATTTGCCAGAATTGAACTCCGTCTGCCACTTCTCCATCCAACTCTCCAGTCTATCTATATTCTCCTGAATTCTTTGACAGTCCCCTATGCTTTCTGCTACTCCACCAATCTTTGTGTTATCTGCAAACTAACTGATCAGACCAACAATGCCCTCTTCCAGATCATTTATGTATATCACAACCACAGTGGCCCCAGCACTGATCCCTGTGGAACACCACTGGTCTTCTTTCTCCATTTCAAGAAACTCCCTTCAACTAATATTGCTCAACTAGTTCTTTTTCCACTAAGCTAGAACATCCTGCACACCATATGACTTCACTTTCTCCATTAGACTACCATGGGGAACCTTATCAAATGCCTTATAAGTCTATGTATACGACATCTATGGTCCGTCCTTCATCTGTCAACTTGGTCACTTCTTCAAAGAACTCTATTAAGTTGGTATGGAACAATCCTCCCTGCACAAAACCATGTTGCCTATCACTGATAAGCCTATTCTTTTCCAAATATAAATAGATCCTATCCCTAAGAACCTTCTCCAGCAACTTTCCTATCACTGACATCAGGCTCACTGTAGTCTGTAGTTACCTGGAATATCCCTACTACCCTTCTTGTACAGAGGGACAACATGAGCAACCCTCCAGTCTTTCAACACTTCACTTGTGTTTAAGGATGCTACAAAGATATCTGTCAGGGCCCCAGCTATTTCTTCTCTCACCTCCCTCAGCAACCTGGGATAGATTCCATCCTCAGGATCTGTTCACCTTAATATCCTTTAGCCTATCTAACACACCTTCTCTCCTTATGTCAGTGTGATCCAGATTAGACAAACATCTATCTCTAATCTCAACATTCATCATGTCCCTCTCCTCAGTGAACACTGATGCAAAGTAATCATTGAGAGCCTTACTCAATTTCTCAGGTTCAATACGCAACCTTCCTTCCTTATCCTTTAATGGACCAAACCTTTCTCTAGTTATCCTCTTGCTTCTAATATATGAATAAAAGGCTTTGAGATTCTCCTTAATTCTGCTTGCTAAAGTTATTTCATGACTCCTTTTAGCCTGCATGATTCCTTGTTTAAGATTGGTCATACTCTCCTGATATTCCTCCAAGGGCCATTCTGTTCTTAGCTGCCTGGACCTTATGTATGCTTCCCTTTTCCTCTTGGCTAGTCGCACGATTTCTCCTGTCAACCACAGTTCACAAATCTTGCCTTTCCTATCCCTTGTTTTCAAAGGGGACATGCCTATCCTGCACTACTTCAACCTATCTTTGAAAGCCTCCCAGATATCAAATGTGGACTTCCCTTCAAATAGCTGCTGCCAATCCACATTTCCCAGCTCCTGCCGAATTTTGATATAATTGGCCTTAGCCAGTTTAGTATTCTTCCTTAGGACCACTCTCATCTTTGTGAGTATTCTAAAACTTACAGAATTGTGGTCACTATTCCCAAAGAAATGCCTGACTGCAACTTCTACCACCTGGCCTGGCTCATTCCCCAACACCTGGTCCAATATGGCCTCCTCCCTTTTTGGACTATTGACATACTGCTCTAGAAAACTTTCCTGGATGCTCCTTTCAATTTTTTTTAAAGTTGTCCTAAAAACAAAATGTTCAGTCCCTTTACGATCTAAATTTTCTTCATTCACTCATGGGATGTGTGTCACTGGTGAGAAGTGTTAGCAGCTCCAAACTTTTGTATCTCAAATTGGCAATCATAGTCACAATAATAGGACAATAATGTGGCCTCTTGTCGGAGGTGGAAAGATGCACCATCATTGACAGAATCCTACTAAAGATGGTAGCATCACAGTACCAAAATACATGGGATAATCCAATCCCATTTTCAGACTGCTACAATCCCATGAAGACCAGATAAATAGATTTGAAATCATCACTGTTGGTAACATCACAATCATACCTGTGTATGCAAACAAATGTTACTGCACAGCAGTGACCATGGCTATAGCACTGATGGTTCTTAATATAATTGGCTATGGCCATAATTTGCTTGTGATTACACATATTCATATACTTACAATTAGCATTAGTTGCATATTTCTACAAATCTATGTTCTAGGAGATTTGTTTCAATCAGAACTGCATTTAAAAAATAAATACATTTTGTTGCATTTCCATAAATGTGATTTATAATATATTAAATAATAGTTTGCATTATACATATATACTTTGTATTTTGCAAAGTACACATGTAAATATTTAATGTATTTTATAAAATATAAATTTCTGCTTTCTTGTTCCAGATCTTGCTAGCATGTGGCATTGGGAGACTGAGACTACTGCTTTGAAAGTCCCGCTTTATCCGTTTTTACCCAGCTCCCTAAGTATTATGCTTGCAGGATCCCATCCATCTTTTCACCTATGTCTTTGGTATCATGACCTCTGGCTGTTCTTCCTTCCCCTTCAGAATGTCCTGTAGCTTATCAGTGATATTCTTGACCATGGCATCAGGGAGGCAAGAAACTTGTGCCACATCAGTAGCTTCAGAAACATCTGTTCCCTTATGATAGAATCCCCTATCGCTATTTGTCTCTCACTCCTTTTTCTGCCACTGATGCCTTGGACTTGACTTTCCCATGAGAAACCATCACCCTGAGCATTATTCAAAATGGATAACCTGCTAGAGAGCAAGAGACGGTCCCAAAGATTTCTCTGCCTGGTGTTTTTACACTGCCTGGCAACCACCCATTTCCTTTCTGTCTCTGCATTCTTGACCCATTGTGTTACCACTCCTCTGTATATGCTATCTACGAAGATCTCAGCTTTGTGGATAATCCATAGTGACTTCCACTGCCACTCCAGATCCAAGATGCCAATTTCCAGTAGCTGCAGATGGAGATACCTACTGAACAGGTGGTCACCCAGGACACATGAGAAGTCCCATCCCTGACTTGCCATCTGGCGCAGGAGCGACTTTCCACCTGGCTCAGCTGCCTTGCTTTGATTTATCTTCTAATTATTCTCTTTCCATTTACTTTCTCTGTTTTAAGGAGTATTAAGTTTATACCGGGGCATTACCCTATTCCTTATAATTTAAACACTCTTTATCTGAACTAAAGACTAATGTTGACTTTAAATACCAGTTAGTAGCAATCCTCACCTGGTCTTACTTATCAATGTCACTGTTCTTCCCAGGCTGGCTTCCAGTGCCAATTGATGAGCTCATGTTTTCCCTACAATGTCACTCTTGAATATTTGTGAAACTCACTCCTCTTGCGTAGCTTTGCAAATCCTGGTCTCCTAAAGTTGTTACCCAGGGACATCACACTTACGATTTTTTAAGTCTCCCAGACTCTGCCACTTTTTCATGTTGTTTTAAGCCTCCCCACTCTTGCCAACTGATTTCTCCACTGTTCTCTCATGCTGTTATGAGACTCTTCAGTCTGTCCCTGGTTCTGACCTCCTTATTTAAACTTCTGTTTAAACCCCTCCCGTCTCCGCTGGGTCATAATTATTTTACCTCATTTATAATTTTGAAGTATTTGTCATTATTGCACTGTTACTGGATTACATTATATATTATATTTTTTAACAGTAAGTATGAGGTATATAGATAATATGAAATCTTGCCCTTCTTTCACATTACAACTGAATGTCTGCATCAGAGCTCAGGGCCTCCTTTTCATTTTCAAAAAGACAATTCTTCTTCCCTATGCAATTCTGCATGATCTTCCCTTAAATGACCTTTAACAAGAACACGTTTTGTAAATTTTATGATGTGAACAAAGATTTAGGTAGTGATTGAAATGGACTGCAACCTCCATTATTGCCTCTGCCTGCTCACCTGTTTGGTCATATCATTTCCTTCATTAGGCTTAACACTGACAGAGGAATGTTCCCCAAATGATGTTGGAGTCCATCATAAATTTTTGGAATTTTTGTATTTAAGCTTATGCCAAATTCCTCCTTTGAAGTCTTATATCATCAAGCACATCACTTTACCAGTGGTTCCAATGATTAATTTGCAATGCTCACATTTGCGAAAAGTACTAAGAAGTCTAAATCAGTGTGACAGCCAGGCAATGAATAACTTTGAAGTACTAACTCTTTTACTCCTGCATAGCTGCATGATTTCTTAAAGTATCCAATATCAATTGTCCTTAATTTCAGTGGTACTTTCAGGGCTCATGCAGTTATTATGCTACCATCAGGCAAAAAAAGATTTAGGACATTTGATTTTTAGTTCATTTAGATAGATAAGTGCCGTTATCACACTAAACGTAACTTACCACAATCTTTTTAATCAAGAATATTTAAGTCAATGAAAGTTCATTAGACAGTTTTTGCAACATAGGTTCATGTATGCAGACCTATCTTAGTTTATATACATCCTGCACTGGCCATTAAGTTTGTGCACAAGAAAAAAAAAGTCTAACAGCATTGACTCACCTGAGCTGAACTTGCCAAATGAATTTTGAGGTAGTTAGAATTAGTTTTATTTCATTCTTAATCTAACACATTAGCTGAAGGAGTTCGTTTGATTTTATACCAATGACATTTAGTTTAAAGAAATACAATTGTAGCCAGTACGTTTGCTGGCTAGCCACAATCATACGACCTCTACCTGTGCTGTACATTGTTTTCATTTTGGTTTGTGGCAGCCATTGAACAGATTAATTGATACCTGAAGCTGAATTTTACATTTGTTTTGCCTAAGTCCAACTTAATTGAGATTCATGGAAGGTCTTTGTCCTTGCTGCAGCTTGATAAACCTGACTCTTTAACTATCCACGCTGCCCCTCTGGAATCCGTCTTTTCACATTCTAGCCATTTCACCTTCACAGTACCGGGAACAACTAATGGCAGCCAGGCTATCTTGGAATTCACCATTACCCTTGGCAGTGGAGCCACCTTTAATAGGTCATTGTGCATCTAGACAAGATGTTAATCCAGAGCTGCCCTGGATGGTTCCTTCCATTTTGTCCTGGACATGGCAGATGTAAGAAATTAATATACTGCTTTATCGACAGGTCATGGTCGATGGGGTGCTGCAAATATGGAATGTCCTGTTCCCTGTCGACCAGCAATGGAGTATGACATCCCATCCTGCTCTGATGTTGCTCTCTGGGTCAGTGCAGTCTCAGCCACCTGGATGAATACACAGCAATGCAGGAAGAAGGTCAATGACTTTCTCCACTCTCCAGAATTAAGTGCCATCATCTTTTGATTGCTACCTCACACTCGTTTTACCTCTGCTACAGTAACCACCTCCCACAAAGATTGGTGCTCTGCCACTCTCACCTTTACCTGAAACATCTTCCCTAGCTCACTGGTATCCACTCCAACTTCCAACACCACTGCATGCCCTCAATGTTGCCACTCTCTCACTCATGAAATGCTCCACTTCCCACTAAAAATAACAGCTGATCTACCCACTGTTTTTTCCCTTAATATCTGCCTCTTTCTCATTCCAAGAAGAGTCAAAGATGAGTGATGGGCTGCCTGACATTATGACTCCTCACTTACTTTGAGGAGAAGATCCTGACTCTGTACTCCCTGAATGACTGACTGACCATGTCCAAATCTTGGATCTGATATTGGAGTACAGTTCTTGACTGACTGTACTGGGAGACTCTGATTGAAAGCTATCTGAAGACATCATGAAATTACAACACGATTTTGCTAGATTGGGTGAAAGGGCAAAGCTGTGGCAGATAGAGTTTAAAATACACAAGCGTGAGGTTATCCATTTCGGACTGATAAAGTATGGATCAGGGATTACTTCAGAAGGAACAAAGTTAAATGTAGTGGATATCCAGTGAGATTTGGGGATTTAGATACATATGCTTTAAAGTGGCATGCACAAGTGCAGAATGTAGTCAAGAAGACTAATGGAATACTGGCCTTTACACTTAAAAGGGATGGAGTATAGGGGTGCGCATGTTATGATGCAGATATACAGAACCCATGTTAGATCCCACTGAGAATACTCTGAGCAGATCTGGACACAACACCTTAAGTAGAATTTTTGACCCTGGAAGAAGTTCAATACAGGTTTCCAGGATGACAAATTGTGAGGCAAGATTAGACAAATTCACGCTCTACCTTCTAGAATTTAAAAGGTTAAGGGTTGGATCCAATTATGGATGACTTGCTACTTTGTGGTGGAGACATGATGAAAGGAGCCATCGCAGACTATGATGAGGCTCTAGTGTGACTGCTAGAGAGAGCTCATGAGATCAAATTGAAGCTGGACAAGAAATTGAAGATGCCTGAACTCAAGTAAATATGCCATGTACTGATAGCAGAAGGACATCGTCTGGATTGTGATGAGATGAAACCTGGAACAGAGAAACAGAATTAACAGATATGAAAACCATGGCCACAATTTGCTTCTTGGAACATTTTAATCCATGTTTGTTTGCTCCATATTAGTCATTATGATAACCAATTAAGCTGACAGGTTCATATTAATACCTGGACACAAAATAACATAACTAACAAGCTCCAGTGGTGCTCCATGTGAGTAGTTGGGGCAGAATTCTGTATTCTATTCTTCTGAGATCAGAATCAGACATAATTCAAACCCTTTTCTAAATCATGCATTCTTTCTGTATTTTATCATTCACATTATAAATCTTTATATTTAGATTTATAATGGAAACTGTCTATATAAATCAATCATACTTTATGTATATTGTCTCATCAGTGATGATACTGCAGTATTTTCACAAGCAGGAGTAGGAAATTACCATAAAAATTACAAAAGCAGTTTCAGTTATAAAAGAGAACAAACTAATTTATAATGAAAAAAAATGAGAATCCACTGTGTGGGCTGATTGATTGTCCTTGTCATGGTGGATGCATGTGAAGAGTTATGTTGTGGAGAAAATGGTATCAGTAACATCATAGATACAAATATGTGTTGAGGATTGAGTTTCCCCTTGAAATGACCCACTGGCACATGTGACCTTGGCAGTCATTGGGATGGGCTGACCACCCAATTCTTCTGAGCACACTTCCTCCTCCAGATGACAGTTCAGGGATGGTCTGAGATATCATTGGTGAGCTGCTTCACTGTCTTTCAGAAAGCTGAAGAAAATGATAGTGAGGGCTGTAGACCTGGGGTTTTGTCATTCTCCTTCACTTTCTGTTTCTTCCTCTGGAGGTTCTGCTGCAGTCACTGGAAGTTGCTATTTCAGCGCGTTGGTCATCTAAACTGCTGGCACATGCTGCAGTTCTGATGCTCAGGTAGCACTGTGCCACACAGCAAGCTGACCAACCCCTACCTGACTGACAGAACGTTCAGTCCTCCCCAAATTCACAAACTGACTGCCTCTTCATCTGCACTAACAAGCAATACAATTCACTAAAGCTGGCAACCTATCACTGAGCTGTAAAGACTATGCACACACGGATAATAATGCAAGTCACATCAAGACAATCAGCTCAAACACCATTGCTGAAGTTGGTCATTGTATGCTAAGAAATCAATACAAAGTAGACAGAGGCTGGTAGCACTCTATGTAAATGCCTGAGATGCGTATCTGCCCCTGCACACAAAAGCAACCTGACAGAAAGATGCAAGTCATAACTGTCACTGAGCTCCAAAGAAAAGTCGGGTATTTTAGACAGACTGAGAGGGGCATTATGATGTATTGAAGCTGGAAGCTTGCTCCTGCTAATTTGCTTGGATGAAAGGTCGAGGAGGATGGTGGTCACAGATGGTGACCAGGTGCGTAATGGTTGGGATAAACTATTGGCAAACTGCAGCCGCCAGGTGCCTGCTCTGATTGACATGTTGGGAAAGTGCACCAATTAGTTTCTTAATGGAGGAGAACAAAATTGAATGTGGTTTACAAATAAGATATGTTGCAGTTGTAACGAGATGCAAATGTTAGAAATAAAGTAGTCACCTCTCAAAGATAGGATTCTGAAGTGACTAATTAAGGTTTGAGGGAATAATGGGAAAAGTTTTCTCGATGTCAAAATTGTAATCTTTTCATTCTCACTGTATTTTCCTTTCTTTCTTGTCACTATTCACAACACTACAGGCAAAGGAAAATTCTGCTCAAAATGTTTTAACATAACTTAAAAAGGAAAGAATAGTATTTATTATTCATCACCCTAATGAATACAAAAGCACACTCACAAACTCACACAGTACAACACACACGCTACAGACAAAATGGCAATTACAAAGGTGGCAGATTTTTAGATCTTAAAATTTTAAAAGTTCTCAGTCATGCAAGGATAATACGGCTGAAATTGAACTTGTCATAAAAATAAGCATTCTTAATAACAATGACAAATCTAAACGAACGAATAATTTAAAAACGTTTTAAAAATATACAAAATTTGATCCAGTAGTTAGTTCCAGAGTAAATTGAAGGATATCTGCCCCACTACCAAAATGGACCCCATGGGTCTTGCAGCAGACACGGAGGAATACATCAGACAAATGAGACTTCAGGAATTCTTTCAAGATGCCAGCAGCGATCCCAGTGAGCCCACTGAGGAACCGGAACAATCATCGGAGGGATCCGTAGAGGGGCAACTAAAGAAGGAGTCAACTTGGAGCCCACTGGAGGGCTGCTGCCCTGTGCTTGACATGTATGCTCAAATCATCAGGAAATATAGAAATGCCAGATTCATCAGCCGTACCCAAAACGTAGAGCAGAACATCACCTGATCACAACACAACGCCATCCATGCTCTCAAAACCAATCACAACATTGTCATCAAACCAGCAGATAAAGGAGGAACCAACGTCATTCAGAATAGAACAGATTACTGCAAGGAAGTGTACCGACCACTGAACTACCAGGAAAGCTACAAGCAGCTACCAGTCAATCCAACCAAACAGCACACCCGTAAACTAAACACATTGACCAGAACGTTGGATCCAGTCCTTCATAGTTCCCTGCATGCCCTCATCTCATATACATCCCACAGACTTCTACTGCCTTCCAAAGATACACACACCAGGACATCCCATTGTATCAGGCAATGGGATGCCATGTGCGAACCTCTCTGGCGATGTCGAGGGCATCTTGAAACCCAATGTACAGGGGACCCCCAGCTTCTGCTGTGATACTACAGATTTCTTACAAAAACTCAGCACCCACAGGCCAATCAAACCAGGAACATTTCTCGTCACAATGGATGTTTCAGCACTCTGCACCAGCAGCCATCACAATGATGGTATCACGGCAATAGCCTCAGTACTCAACACCAACAAATGCCAAACTCCAAGCACCGTTCAACAACTCATCCGCTTTATCCTCAAACACAATGCTTTCACCTTTGACAACCAGTTCTTCATCTAGACACACAGAACAGCCATGCACACCAATATGCCAACATTTTAATGCACAGGTTCGAACAGGACTTCTTCCCTATGCAGGACCTCCAACCAACACTATACACCAGGCATATTGATGACATTTTCTTCCTCTGGACTGATGGCGAGGAGTCACTGAATCAACTACACAGTGATAATAACAAGTTTCATCCCACCATCAAACTCACCATGGACTACTCTTTAGTACCTGTCTCATTCTTGGACACATGCGTCTCCATCAAGAATGGGCACCTCACTCTGCCGCAAACTCACAGATAACCTCACGATGCTACACTTCTCCAGCTTCCACCTGAAACATTAAAACAGCCATCCCCTATGGACAAGCCCTACACATGCACAAGAACTGTGCAGATGAGGAGGCACGTGACGGGCACTTGGAAGTACTCAAGGATGTCCTCATAAGAACGGAGTACGGTGCTCAACTCATCGACCACCAGTTCCGAGGTGTCACAATGAGAAACCGAAATGACCTCCTCAGGAGACAGACACAACCTGCAACCGACATTATCCAGTATTTCCCAGGAGCCAAAAAACTACACCATGTTCTTCATGACCTGCAACACATTGTCAATGAGGATGAGCACCTCACCAAGACCTTCCTCACACCTCCACTTCTCGCCTCCATCAGATCATTGTTCAAAGCAAACTGCCAGGCCTTCAGGACAACTCCATACAATCCTGCCTTAGCAGACACTGTAAGACGTGTCAGAGTGTTGACACGAGTAACACCATTATACATGGGGACACCTCCCATCATGTACACGGCAGGTCCTCATGTGACTCAGTCAACATTGTCTATCCCATACACTGCAGGCAAGGATGCCTCTGAGGCATAGTACATTGGTGAGACTGAACAGAGGCTACGGCAATGGATGAATGGACACTGCACAACAATCAGCCAGGAGTGTTCCCTCCCAGTCAGGGAACACTTCAGTGGTCTGGGACATTTGACCTCGGTCCTTTGGTGACCATCCTCCAAGGCAGACTTAGGACAGACTACAACGCAAAGTGGCCAAGCAGAGGCTGATCCCTATTAGTACCGAACTTGGCTATGGCCTCAACTGGGATCTTGGTTCATGTCACACTACAGGTGACCCCACTGCATCACACACACGCACTCACCTTCTCACAGACTTTTACCCTTTTACACACACACATGAATACACGGACATACCCCCACACCCATATGCGCACGCACACAAAGAGGTTTGTGGGTGAATTTGTACTTGCAGAATTGAATTTTATTTTGCTCAAAAACTCCATGACTCCAGGTAAGATTCTGTAAATCCCTGTTTTAGATTAGAATCAGTCTGAACATTGGGGCACAGGCAGCCTCACACAAGGCATTCACACCTTCAATGCATTATCTGAGCTGACATGGCTCCTATTGTTATAGTTCACTTGAGAATGTAGCTTTAAAAATGTTCTGGGATTTACATAAGAAAGAACTGAAACCAACTTGTTCATTCTAAAAGATGAGAGATTTAACAAACAATCCGGGTCTTTTTCAATATATCATCTCAGTTACATCACACTGTACACATTTGCTGTAAATTCTATGTCTTACGATCTTATACTCCACAATCACCTGATGAAGGAGCAGCACTCCGAAAGCTAGTGCTTCCAAATAAACCTGTTGGACTATAACCTGTTGTTGTGTGATTTTAAAACTTTGAAGTTTATCAGTCAATATTTTCAAAATTGACCTACTTGTACTCAAGTATATGTAAGATCCAATTGAAGGTTGGTGGCTACTCAAAGAACTGCTAACGAACATAAACTAGTTCCACCGAAGAGATTGGCTTGCGTTTATATTTGTTTCTAAGATTCTGTGGTTTCTCCCAGTCAATTAATTACTGTTTCAAAGTGTAGACATGATTGTAAAGTAGGAATTTTATCCTGGTGATGTTGCAGGTTTTATAGATGGAACCTGTTTTGAACATAGTGTTTTAAAATCTAATACGAAAGAATTGCTGAAACTCAAGTTGCATCAGATGCAAATTGCAGTTAAAATTCTATGATCTTTTGCATCTATTGTATGGATATCAAGATGAATTATGCTGAAAGGAATAGCACAATCAAATGGAAACTTGAGACCATAAAATTAGAAATGGTTTACTTTAATAAATTACATGCTGAATTTTCTCAATACTTCAGCCTCTCACCTTGGGAAGTCTTCAAGTTTCCTAAAAGTTCCTTTTATTACATATCTAGCTAAATATATAAATAGAAATTGACTCTAATGTGTTTTTCACTTTTTAAATTGCTTTTGTTAAGTGTTCTAATTGAATATGCAAATCAACACATTAAACCATAAACTGATAGCTAACTAGGGCGTAGTGTGTTTGGGATGCAATGTGTTCTTTTACCTCTGGAACAGAGGTTCACATTAAGCTCAAACTAAAAATCTTAACAGTCTCTGTCTGCTGACTATGAGTGTTGTGGAAAATTAATTTGGCAGGTTTAATCACGCACAAGGATCTACAGTTCAAAACAGCCTTTATAATGGCACTAATTGGCAAGCGTTTTCCTCTCAGAGAAAAACAGAATAACTGATGTGAAAACATTCAGATGTAAATGACAGGGGGCTTGGTTGATTACAATCAGGGGACGTCTCAGGAAGATGTTCATGCTGTCCTGGGGAAACCAAGAACTCCAGTCTCGGATCAATTTCATTGTATTGAGACACTGAGGGAACGGGCACTGTGACAGGGACAATTACAGACAGTAATCTTCCGTCTGGGAACAGTGGATGGACTTTTACAATATGTTTAACATGTAAAACCTGAAGTACACAGTAATGGCAGGGCACCCTTTGCATTTTCTACAAATCAGACATCATAATGTCAGCAGCAGAATAACACCATCTTCATTTGGTGCACCAATTGGATGGAAATCTTAGCATTTCTTTGGCACAAATAATGCTCATCATAATAATCACAAATTAAACTTAATTGGAAAGTATTACCCAGAAAAGCTCCCTCCCACCAATAATAGCTCTTTGGGAAATTGACATATTAACTGTGTGCTGATCGTGCTTAAGAGGTGATGGTGGGAAGGCACCACATGACGAAAAGACAGAGGAACAATTGATCAAGATTTAGCACCTTGGTTTCGCCCACTGAGCTAGCTGCTGCTCCCTTTTAATGGGATAATGGAAATGAAGAGATGAATGAAGAAGTGAAGCTTATCCGCAGGGATCAGCCAAGAGGGTGGACATGTTTATGTATAGTACCTTGCTATACATTCCCGCAATATGTGCCAGCCCTGCAGATGGCAAACATGGTCCATCTCCTTCAACCCACTGATCTTTTTTTTATTCATTCATGGTATACGGAATCACTTGTTAGGCCAGCATCTCTTGCCCGTCCCTAATTGCCTATCAGGCACTTATGAGTCACATATAGACCAGACCAGGTAAAGATGGCAGATTTCTTCCCCAGAGGGCACTAGTGAACCAGTAAGGGTTTTTTTGACAATCAGTAATGTATTAATACTCATCATTTTGACTGTTAATTTTTGTCTTTTATTTGACTCCAAATTCTACCACGGCAGGATTTGAACTTGGGTCCCTAGAGCATTACCTGGACCTCTGGATTAACAGTCCAGTGATAATGCCAGTAGGCCATTGCCTTGTGAGTCTCACAGTCTAAGAGGAGTAGTCCCCAGCAAACCTTCGGTCAGGGGATTTGGCAAAATATTATAGAATCGTAGAATCATAATTCCTACAGTGTGGTAGCAGGCCATTCAGCCTATTGAGTCCTTACCAACCCTCCAAGCAGCATCTAACCCAGACCTAACCCTCCTATCCTATTGCTGTCATCCTGCATTAACCATAGCTAACCCATCTAGCCTGCACATGAGTGGGACAATTTAGCGTGGCCAAGTCACCTAACCTGCACATCGTTGGACTGTGGGAGGAACCCAGAGCACATGGAGGAAACCCATGCAGACACAAGGAGAATGTGCAAAATCCACACAGACAGTTACCGAAGGGTGGCATCAAACCCAGCTCCCTGGCACTGTGAGGCAGCAGTGCTATTCACTGAGCCACTGTGCATCAGGGAAGGCCTCTGTTATTAGTCCAGTGGCTTGAGTGTGGTCAGTTGATCATTTGAGGTGATCAGTATCAAGAGACCCATGCATCTCCAATCCAGAGATTACCTGATGACAAAATGCTAGGCTGGCTAGGCCTGTATCCTCTGGAATTTAGAAAGGTCAGAGGTAAATTAATTGAAACTTACAAGATCCTGAGGGGACTTGACTATGTGGATATGAAAAGATGTTTCTTCTTGTGGGAGAATCTAGAACTAGGGGTCATCATTTAACAATAAGGGAGGGGCTGCCCATTTAAGACAAAGATGAGGAAAAAATCCTTTCAGAAGATTTGAATGTTTGGAATTCCCTTCCTCAAAAGGCTGTCGATTGAACACCTTGAAATATTTTTAAGGGGGAGGGAGCTAGATTCTTGATAATCAAAGGGATGAAAGATTGAGAGTATCGGGGAAATAGAGTTGAGATTAAAATTGGATCAGCCATGACCATTATTGAATGAGAGAGCAGGCTCAAAAGACTGAGTGGTCTCCTTGTGTTCCTTGTTCATATGCTTGTATGTTCACCTCTTCCACTGAACAGATGCTAAGCACATCCAACAAAGGAGCTATTTTCTGCTTGTGTAAATGGGTAGAATTTTAAAGGGCTCTGAGTCACCTGGGGATGACATTGAATAAGAATTGCATAATAAATCTGCTGAGGCCGATCTTGATGTCAGGAGCTCTTGCATCATCTTTTATGCTTTTCACAAGTGATGATGCAAGTTTTTTGCTAAGCAATGGTGAGTTGCCAATTTAAAGGGATTTTTGCTTCTAAATACCTTTGTTCATGGTGCAACTCACCTCATCAATATTCAGGTTTTCATCTTACAAGCTATGCTAAACAGACTATTGGTGTCTCAATGCAGAAATCAAAGCAGATGCATGGTGACTGGGTCTGAAATACCTTCATGTTAAACAGTGGCACCAACATCATAGGGCACTCTCCATAGGCACCAGGCTCTTATACCCCACGTCCACAGACATTGGAATCTGACATGTACCAGCTTTTACAATTCCTCATTACAAATTTCCACTCAGAAACTCATACCTAGCTCATGGACTGGAGCAGTCTGCATCTCTAGGGCTCTTTGCTTGCTGTCAAAGTTTTCACTCACTCTGAACCTGTACAGTTAGTTGAATTACTTTCTATATTAGATATAAAGTAGAAAGATCCATCAATCAGGTCTCTTATTAGATATAAAATTATTGGTTAATTATGAAACAAAACTTTTGAAGAGATCCAATTTCTACTGTAAAAGCAAGTTTGCCACCATAAATAAACTAAAACACACACGTATATACACACACACACAGAAACTAAAATAATATAATGGATTTCTATCTGGAGAAATATATTTTTGAGAAAAAAAAACTTCCTAAAATAAATCTTAGTTCTGAAATGCAAAAAACATAATGTTTGAAATTCTCAAACAGCTGTTGGTCTGATATTCCATCATGTGTCATCAAACATTGGCTAATGTCTCTGGGATCTTAACAGATGCAGTTTGCACAAGAAACACTGTATCAAAAAGACTTCCAGTCAATCTTCAAAAGGAATCAGTTTTCACACCAGTTTCACAATAAAGAAGCTTCGGAAATGTAAGCTGAGCAGCCTGTCCCTTTGTACCTTCTGCCATTTTAAAATCCAAAACTAATCCAAAGCCTGCAAAACACTGTTCAAACAGAACTGCCAAAACATCCGAATATAAAAATAGTCAAGTATTTATTCTGAAGTGAGTTCAAGCATGGACGAGTTGGACCAAAGTGTCTGTTTCCGTGCTGTACACCTCTATGACTCTATGACTCACAATTATCTGGAGCCATGTAGTTTCCAAGAAATGCCTTGATTAAAACAAGAACTTCCAATGCCATTTTACTGACTAATTGAAAAAGAAATCTTGATTTTCAAATCCCTCAAACCTAAGTCCACAAAAATGATTAAATGTGAAGTTTTATAGTACTTGTTATCCAGTGATGATTCTGGGCCTGACAGATATGGTGCCGTCGGCAGCTCTCCCATTGGTGGTATTGTTAAATAGAGGTTCTCTGATTGGCAGACAGCCCTCACTGGACAGGCATTCCTCGATCATGGACAGACATTCAGAATCCTCGATCATGGAGGAAGCTCCTGCTAGTGTTTAGCTAAATGCTTGATTGCAGTTTCCCTACAAGAGGCAAGACAGTGCTTTCACTGGCTCTCCAGCTTGAACCTTATCACTTGCACTAGATTCCACGCATTGCCTCTCACTAGAACCCAGGTGACATTTGCAGTTTAACTAGGCTTAAATATGCTTTCTTGAAATTGTATCAATCCTAAAAAGCAGAACTTTATGAACTGTAGAAATAAATAACACAAGCACATTTCACATGTTCCAAAATGAACTCCAGTTAGGCAACCATAAATAATTAATAGATAGGAGAGCCCATGTAACAGTCTTGACAATTTAACAAATTTAAAACCAACAGACTAATAATTTATGTGCCATGATGAAGAGCTAGGCAGTCAGTCACTTCATTACTGCAATAGAATTTTAATAATATGCTGAACAGAATTGATCAGACTGATGCAATTGCAGAAAATCAAACAGAGTGCCTATGATAGTCAATAAAATGAACATATAAAGAGTATAGCAATTCACAAATTTCAGGTTCAAAACATTGTCATTTTTGCACAATTGTGAAACAATATAAGAAATCTAGTCTTTTAACTTTCGGATATAGTTCAGCTGAATAATTTGTCAGGTAGAGCAAAGGTTTGTCTCCAGACACTTGATACAGATTGAACATTAGTAGGACTGAGATGGCTTCAGCTGCGATAAATAAACAAAAATGGATTTAGTGCCCTTTTCAGGTTAAAATCACTAATAATGGCTATCATTCTCCTATTCAATGCTTTATATGAGTGTACTCACTCAGGCTGAGGTGTATCATTGACACAGGCTCTACTGTTGTGATGGTAGAGTTGGAGTGGATTGTGGCATTCTGTTGTTCAAGAGATGTGACTGGAATCTAATGTGCTTTTCAGGTAATTGTTTATTTACATTTTATGAACAATCTACATAGAATTAGTAAAACTTTTACACTCTTGCTCTTCTCTCCAGTGTATCTCCATAATATGTGATCTCTGATATCACGACTGACATAGACTGTTATTGATAAGTTCCAGTATTAACCCTTTATTCTATATTTCCCTACCAAATGAGTATTTTTAGATGGTATTTATATATTCTCCACCAAAATCTCTGTTCCACAGAGATAAACATTGTGATGATTTCACTAATCGCCTCAATCACGTTGATGGTTCTTTCCAAGAAGGTTCAGGATCTTATTTCTCCAAATTTGCGGTTGTGTGCTGACAGTCACTGTTTTATAAATGTCTGTTCTTTGATCATATTCTCTTCCTTGGGCAGCTAGTCCATTCTAATAATATTTTTCTTCTCATTCAAACTGTCACACTGCCATTTTGTCTTTATCCCTTCTCCAGCCCCAGAAGTAGCAAATATTTATTTTGTACAGTTTGTCTGACTTCCTGCTGCTTTTTTGCTGATGCAGGAAAGTATCCAGTAGTCAATGATATGAAAACATTTATCTCTTCAATAAAGTTCTTACCTTCTGTCTCTAGTTGATCAGTTGCAATTCAATATATCTGTTATGGTTTGATACTTTTCTGAAAAAATATCCTGTTGTTGAGTCATAGCTCATTAGCAGTAATCAGAATCTTTGTATCCTTGTTAACATTGTCAGGGTTTCTTTGGTGATATTTTACAAACAGCTTATGGTGTATTATCATTTCAACCCAAGGACACAATCAGAAATTTTTTCACATACCCCAATAGTTGCTAATGTTTATTTGTTGATCATAGAATGCCTTTGCTCTGCTTTGGTCAATGACCTGGACACATTGTAAAATGGGCTACTTTTGCCATCTTTTTGGATTTGCAAGAACTCTGCCCCTAGCCTGGTTAATAATATGTTAGTCGTTACTATGTTAATGTAATATAGGATCATAATGAGTTAGAATTTTTGATGAGTTAAATATTCTGTTTATTTTTGCAAAGGAGTTATGCTGATTTTTAGATTAGATTACTTACCGTGTGAAAACAGGCCCTTCGACCCAACAAGTCCACACCGACCCGCACCGACAAGTCCAGCAACATACTTGACCCTGTTTATTGAGATTGATTATTTGTGTGAGACATAGAGAGCATTTTCCCACTTGGTCGGCCACTTCATTGACACCTCTGCAACTCGGTTGTATTTCTGAATAATGAGAACTCTCAGTTAGCCCTTTCTTCTGTGTGTTTGCTATAATGCCTGTTGCTTGTACAACATGCCTCAAGAACTTAATTGCTGTCTGCAAGAACTCAAAGTTCTCTTTCAATGTTAGTCCTGCCTGCTGGAACAGAGTACAGTACTGTCTTATTCATTCATCGTTCTCAAGTGTGATTGATCTGTGAGTCTAAATGTCATCCACCTGACAGGTAACACCTTGCTGTGCCTCCTAGATACTTATCATTGTCTTTTGGTATATTTCAGATTCAGAAGTGATGATGAAAGGTAAACAGTTACAACAATATTGTACAAATGGCATGATTAAAATCTTTAGGACCATAGATTCCTCGTACATTAGGAGATACCAGAATCTACTGTTAGCATTGAGTTTGGTAAAACAAAAACTTTTTGCAAATTTTGACAACCTCTCATCTGGATTTCTCTCTCTATGGCTTTATTTAGTTTGATAACGCTCATACAAATTCTTAATAAGCCATTCAGTTTCAAACTAGTACCATGCTAGAACACCAATTGATTGGCTTGGTCACTGGTGAAATAGCTCCATGGTGAAGCAGGGCCTCAATTTCAGAAGTGGGTGGCAATCTTCTGAGCAGTGAAGAGAAAAATTCACTTGGCGTTTGTTCTCAGGGTTATGTCTTTAACCTTCCCAGGCTGCTGAATGCGATTGAAATGTTACTTCTGAATTCATTTCTTTTGTTCTCTTGCTATCCATTCATCAACCTTGAAAATAAGTCTCAAATTCATGCATTCTTTTCTGCTGAGTAAGGACGACTCTTGATTTTGTATTACTATTGTTCTGCCTTCATATTATTCTGCAGTTTTGCAATCAACTGTGCTTTACCTTTTAGCTGGATCCTGGGGTTGAATGGTAAATGGCTGATCTTCTTCCTTCCACAGTGACAACACTACACAAGGCCTTAATCTTTCATCAGCTTTCATTTTTGTGCCTGATGTATTATATTGCCTCAAAAGATTTTTTCCCCATAAAATCTCTCTATTGCCTTGTATAAGCATTATGTGCTGAATCTTTCTAAGCCCATGAATGACATGAATTTGGAAAATATGACGGGTTGACAGAAATTAGGTCTTTGATGTTGAGTCCAATGCTGCACCAAAGGTTTGATTAGACAGATGAGAATTCTCCAAGATAGATGGTGAGCAGACTCATTAAAATGCATTTCCTGTTTGGTCATGTGCCAGAGAGTAAGGGGGAGTGATGGCCTTATGATATTATTGCTAGACCTGTTAATCCAGAGACCTAGGTAATGTACTGGGTACCTGGGTTCAAATCCTGCCATGTCAGGGTTTGGAATTTGAATTCAATTTAAAAAAAATCTGGAATTAAGGATATAATGAGATTCTACCAAGAATCCATTTTCGATTGTTTGAAAAAATCCAACTGGTTCACTAATGTCCTTTAGAGAAGGAAACTGCCATGCTTACCTGGTCTGGCCTACACGTGACTCCAGACTCACAGCAATGTGATTGACACTTCACTGCCCTCTGGGGATGGGCAATAAATGCTGGCCTAGCCAGTGATGCCGACATCCTGTGAATGGATTAAATGAAAATGTAAGTGATGACAATTTCCAACATAAAAGTCAAAGTGATGATAACCTGATGACTCCACTTCACCACCTGTTTCTCTAGATCTCTACCTTAAATAGCATTCACCAACACCTCCCGGCATGTGTGGGCAGTGGCTACTCATGAAGATTTGCTTTGAATATTTACCAGCCTCTCCACATCGTCAAGGCACATGCCCAAACCATTTCAAAAACAGTGCTGCACTTTGAAATGCACTGGCCCCTGTTTTTGGAATGCTGCTGCTGGGACATTTTGTGCAAAGGGATTATCTCATGGATTGGATCAGGTTGTACCTCGCAATTCCTCGCTTACTCTCTTAGCACTCACTCACTTTGCACCTCCTTGGATGCTGACAGCATCTCCACTTGCCTTGACTAACCTTTTTGCAGTTTTCTCCCCTCAGCCAGAGCCTATCTGTCTTGCCTTGCCTTTTAGTATAGACATAAAACCAGGCAGCTTGTCACCCTTGTCAGTGGTGATCAGTCAAGAGGATTGACACATTGCTGTATGTCGCCTTGCTATTTAAATGTTACACCTGCACCAGGTGCCAGCAGTGTTTGTGGCAAACATGTTACTCAGCCAAATGGCCCTGTCTTAAAGTCCAAGGGATGCAGGCCTCAGTCAGACCAAGGTAGACAGCCTGCAGTCAGGGAGTCCTAGCTCAGTAAGTCAAAGGCACAGTCAAGTGTTTGTCCAGAGGCTTGGACATGGCCATTCAGCCACTTGGGTTGGTCAGGGTCAGAGGTTCTGTATTATTATAGTCCGGGACAGGGCCACAGTCAGGCCTGCATGTCGAATGTGAGTTCAGTGATATATGCCATGTCAGTCATGTGGGCTGCACCCAGTCAGTCAGGGGCCCAATTACATATCAGTTAAGGCTGTCCATCCAAAATAATTGGAGGGTGGTCTGCAGTCTGTCTGGAGGGTGGGCTTAAAGAAAGTCAAAAGGGGTCATCGGGATCCTTAACATTGTAACCTGCAGGTCACAATTTACAAAGCTAATCCAAGATCTCATAGATTGAGCAATGGTACAGAGATGATTTCCATTCACCAAGATCCTCTTATATTCAGTACTCATTTCTTAGGGTGGAGGGACAGATAGTGGTAGCACAGGGTTTCAGTAATGTTATCATATTTACGATCTCCTACAGTATTTGTGTGACATGGCTCTTTATTGTATTCATCAGAGTAAAGTCCCTATCACAATGGTCCATGCACAGACATCCAATGGTCCTCATTAGCAAAGTTCTCCAAGTTTAGCTATATGGAGGACTTCAACAAACTTCAACACATTACCACGAATGTGATCTGTTTCTGATATTCCCCACACGGGTTCATTGGAATTATGACTATGGAACCATTGGATCCAGCCACAGTAGGGGCTGTCATTGCTTTTGCAACAATGCAATGAAAGAGCAGGAAAATTGAGGAAGAACAAATGCGCCAGCAAGCCCAGGACCAGCAGCATCCTCCAGTGGATGCTGTATAGCCTCCACATGAAGAAATTACAGCCAACAATTCTCTCATGATATGCATAAGGTAGAGAAGGGATGGAGTCTACCATCCTCCAGATGAGCAAGATGTAATGTTGTAGACTGAGGATGTCCTGAAACACTGGCATGGAGCTGTGCCAACTGCTGGAATTTGATCTGTGACCGAAAGAGGCAGTGGCTAACTTATCTGAGTGAAAGTTGACATGTGGCAGATTTCTGGTAAAATTCAACCCTCTGTTCAATTTCCTTATTTCAACTTATCTCAACATCTGCATTGCTGACTTCTAAGGAGGCAGATGAAGACATTGATCAGGAGGAACATCATGATTGAATACTGCAGTATCAGGCACAAAAAGCCAGACAGGACTGAATTGATACCTGGTTCCAGCAGATATGAGCTGAATGCAGTGATCTCTCATTGACTATAAGTATGTTGCAGCTCAAAAGGTTTTGTCTATTCCATCACTAATGACTTAGTCTATTATTTACATGTTTAGATTTGAAGCTTTCACTCTACCCAAGCCTTCATAGACGTGAGCAAACAATCATGTGAACTGTGAAATTATTATTTTTTTGTCAATCAAAATCTGAGATTGGATTATTTTAATTGTAACCACTCCCAGAGACCTATTTTTCAGATCTTTATGTATTAAAGTGTTATGATGGAAATTGTTAAGTTAATATGTGTGCAGCAGCTACTTGTAAAATGAACTTTTGTTATAATTTTTAAAAATTTAATTCCAAATTTCTTTTATTGTTATTGGAGGGTTTGTCCATTTTTTTCAGCAGGTGTATCCAGCCAAGAAAGTGGAAGTAGAAGAGAAATGGACTCATCGCTCCAGTGGTGGATCCTTCCTCTTTCTCCCAGTTTGCCACTCTGTAATTGCTTATTGCTCCGACCATGATAAAACTTGCGGCTTTTTAATGCTCTTTAGAATTATACTAATATTTTGCCTACTTTCTTGTGATAACTTCATTAATGTCACCATCTTTTTAAATGTGGTTTGCTTGTGATTATCCTCTTTCAGTACTTGAACCCAATTCAATTTACACTTGGAGTTGTGAATAATTTGTACATCTAGTTAGAATGGAAATCTGAGTGCCACTTGCATTTGGCAAGCAGGCGGGAATTAAAGCAATGCTATACAACACATGAAGAAGAAAATTTATGCCATCAGTCTGAAAGTGGTGCTGACGAAATGAGTTACATAAAACACCGGTGTGTAAGATGAGTAATGATTTTGAAAAACTGAATAAAACTTCACCTTCAGCATTCACCAATCTTCCTGTCACTGTTTCCACACTCACCAATCTTCCACTAACTCCTTCATTATTTTCAAATCTGCAAATTTCTCCATTCAATTTAATGGGAAAGCATAGGCCGGTAAGAATTAAGTTTAAGCGTATAGCCTTTTCCTTTTCCCTGATCTTTGGAATACTAATACTTGCTTAATAACTCGGAATGTCTGTTTCAAATAGTTTTCTTTTAATATCTGATTATCTGTCAGAAGTGTAGGAAATGACGAGCACCAATTCCTATTTGTAATAATGCTTCTGCTTATGTTTGTCATATCTATCCAAAGAACAATTCAGGACAAAAGCATTTTGGAAAGTGAGACTTCCATGATTTTAAATACTGATCATTGTAAAGAAGAGGAAAACCTGTAGCTCCAATCGTTTTCCAGTTTTTAATTTAATGTCCTGTATTTTATGAAATACTTTAAACATTTGTGACATCAGGACATTCATTTGGTAAAATAACTGCTCCACATTTTCACTTGATATTGAAATACTGAACAATCAGTTCAGTATCCAATTAGTGTAGATGGATGTATACAATTACAAGGAAATATTAAAGGGTTAAATGAGTCGGCTAGGATATAGAACTGTGAGGCCATCCATTTAGAAGCTAAGAATGTATGAATCAGCATACTTTCTCAATAGAAAAATGTTGGAAGCAGTAGGAGTCCAAAGAGACAAAGGGATCAGTGCAAATAAATCACTAAAATATCAAAAAAATATTCCAGGAAGTAAATGGAATATCTGCCTTTATACCAATAGTAAGTGAATGTAAGGATTAAAAACGACGTTTCAAATATACAAAACACCTCTTATACCACCTCTAACATTGTATGTGTTGATTTGGAGATGCCAGTGTTGGACTAGGGTGTACAAAGTTAAAAATCACACAACACCAGGTTGTAGTCCAACAGCTTTAATTGGAAACACTAGCTTTCGGAGTGCTGCTCCTTCATCAGGTGTTGTGGAAGCTAGTGCTTCCAATTAAACCTGTTGGACTACAACCTGGTGTTGTGTGATTTTTAACATCGTATGTATTATTCTGGTTACCATGTCTTAGAAAGTACATGATGTTGGAGGAAGTGCAACCTAAATTAACTACAATCATTCTTGGATAGCAATGGTTAAATTATAAGGGGGAGACTACACAAACTTGGGTTGTATTGCTTGGAATTTAGAAGATTGGAATGTAATTTGATTGAAGATTTCAAGCCAATCAGAGGTGGTGCAGACAGAGAGAAACAATTTATGCCGGTTGGCAAGTCTGGGACCCAGGAACATAATCTAAAGATTAGAGCCAGGCATTTCAGGAATGAAGGTAGAAGTGTTTCCTGTATGAAAAAAAATGGAAGAACTTCAAAATTCTCTTCATAAATGGGGCAGCTGAAGTTAAGTAAATCAAAGGTGTTGAAGGATATTAGGCAAGGGTATATTAGGAATAAAATCAGTCACGTTCTCGTTAAATATTTGGTAGTACAGTCTTGAAAATAAAACTAATGCTAACTGCTGTTTCTGTGTTCCTGAGCCTTACATTGTTGGATTTTACACAAAATATTATTAATAATTTGATCAAGTCAATGCAAGTGTGTTTGCACAAAAACATGTGCTATTTGCCATGTATCAAAAATCTTAGAAGATTTGAAGGCTGAAAATTAAACGAAAGTGATTAATTTGCTTTTCAACTCATCAGCTGTGTTAAGATACAACTGGCTGATGCCAGAATAAGATGAAGTCATTAAACAGACGTGCCACTATTCACCTCTCATTGGTTATATTCTTTTTATGTATTCTGGAAGTATAGACTAATCACAGACCTGTAGCCTTGGGCACATAATCAGTTTACAGCTCTCAGCATGCATAGCAAACTTCACCACAGTATACAGATGGTTAGCTAATTTGACATTTGGGAGGAAAATTATTTTAATACTAAAGAGATGTTTTGTTGAGGTAAAAAAATTAGTCATCCCTATGCAATCATTAATCCCTCTCTTGCCTCTCCCCTCACCAGTAAATTGATACAGGAAGATTTTCCAATAGAGACAACTAGCTTGAGTGGCTTTTGTTATATGCGGTCAGGCATTTGGACTATTATATTTGCTACTATAAATCAATAAATCTATCTGGATTGAAGAAAATGGCAACAGCATAAATATAATGTACAAAAAGAATGAAGCTTTTCTTATTTGCAAATTCTGTGAGGAATTCACTTTTGGATTGATTTATCCAGCTTCTTGTATACCATGGCACAATTGTTTTGTAAATCGAAATCACTTATCGTGCTATTTGTTCGCAGTTTGAAATATTCTCATTATTTGATCTTTTCAATCAAATTCAATCAATTTCAGCCTCACCACCAGAATGGACCCTATTGGTCTTGTGGCAGACATGGAGGAATTTATCAGACCAATGAGACTCCATGAATTCTTCCAAGGTGTCAGTAGTGATCCCAATGAGATAACTGATGAACCGCAACAGAGAGATCTGAAGGATTTCCAACAAGATCGTGCATATTGACACATTCAATCAAATAGATATGCAATACTTGTAAAAACAGCATCAGACTATGTTGGCTACATAGAACATAGAACATAGAAGAATACAGCGCAGTACAGGCCCTTCGGCCCTCGATGTTGCGCTGATCCAAGCCCACCTAACCTACACTAGCCCACTATCCTCCATATGTCTATCCAATGCCCGCTTAAATGCTCAAAATGAGGGAGAGTCCACCACTGCTACTGGCAGGGCATTCCACGAACTCACGACTCGCTGAGTAAAGAACCTACCCCGAACATCTGTCCTATACCTACCCCCCCTTAATTTAAAGCTATGCCCCCTTGTAATAGCTGACTCCATACGTGGAAAAAGATTCTCACTGTCGACCCTATCTAAACCCCTAATCATCTTGTACACCTCTATCAAATCACCCCTAAACCTTCTTTTCTCCAATGAAAACAACCCCAAGTGCCTCAGCCTTTCCTCATACGATCTTTCTACCATACCAGGCAACATCCTGGTAAACCGCCTCTGCACCCATTCCAGTGCCTCCACATCCTTCCTATTGTATGGCGACCAAAACTGCACACAATACTCCAGATGCGGCCGCACCAGAGTCTTATACAACTGCAACATGACCTCAGTACTCCGGAACTCAATTCCTCTACCAATAAAAGCTAGTACGCCATATGCCTTCTTCACCGCACTATTTACCTGGGTGGCAACTTTCAAAGATCTGTGTACATGGACACCAAGATCCCTCTGCTCATCCACACTACCAAGTATCCGACCATTAGCCCAGTACCCCATCTTTTTGTTACTCTACATCAGATTATCAGTCACATATAGATTAATGTAAATCCTATTATCATTCCTGAGAGGGTAATTATAAAATCTAAATTTTCATATTTAAATTTCATCTGGAAGGAGCATGCAGAATAATTTACTTGGGCCTAACACACTAATGATGTAAGAGTAAGATTGTACATGCATTCCACTAACAGTTATGAGAGTTTAATTCAGTTGATAGTGAAGCAAAACAGACGAGAAATATTCCTGTGTCAAACTTTGGCCCATGGTATGTCATACATTGGGGATTGTGTATAGAAATCCTGAGTGAGATAGGAGGTGACTAGTCAGGTTTCCAACCATGACTGTTGTCCTTTGTGATCGTTACTGGAATAGTGTATATAACTCATGAGAGAATCGAATTATGTTCAGCTGTTTGTCAATACAAATAAATAATCTATTGACACATCATCATAAACAACTATAAACATATACATAAATAACAGCCACTAGGTAATCATTGCAGTGGAGCCATAAAAACAGCAATCACTCCATGTTTCAGGAAAGAAAATTAATAAGATATTTTCTTATAATCAAGAAGAGCTGACCTCTGTTGAATGTTAAAAAAACTTCAAAAAGGTAAATTTGGGAGCTTTTCCAAAATCTAAGGGCAGACCATCATCACTGGTTCTTTCAGGATAGCTACTGCATTGGAGGATACCACCTTTAATCTTGCAGCTGTTGTCAATTTCATTGTGAAGTGCTTCATGTGTCAATGTCACAACAGAGTTTACACAGAATCAAGGATATACCCAAACCCAGTCTCAGAAGGATGTTTGTTGCCCCATCAATATTGCACTTTTTCAGTTCCTCATCACACGCTTCTCTGAGCTATAACTGCTCTTAAATTATGTTTTGGTGGATTCACATCGACTGGAGATTGGGTTATGCAGCTTACATCTAATTTACTTGACTGGCAACAGGACTTCACACTCTTATTTAAGTAATCTTATGTTACAGAACACTGATCGTTAAATATTGATATGAGTGAATTATCCAAAAGAGAAAGTTTGGAAATTCAACATCAGAAATAATTTTCTTATGATTTTTCTTGCAGTTTCATGGACCTCCATGGTGTTCCTTGGATACTCAGCTCTGAACTGCCTGTTATTGCCATCCCTTTAAAATAAAATCAAGGCTGCCTCAGCTAAACTTGCACTTCTGTAAACAGACGGCACCCATTAAAAATTCAGAAGGAAAGAAGGTCGAATGTGCCTGTAAGTAACCCTTTTTCCTTTAATTTTGCATGACAAATTCATTTCATGCATTAGCTGCAGAAACTATAATTGTAACCTCATTTTGAGTGATCTTGATGTTGTCCTTTTCAAGCTCAGATATCACCTCATTGATGCTGAAAGGTTTTGTACACAACGCACGTAGACAGCCTTTCTACAAAGAATGCATTTATCTCATTACTACTTAAAAAATCTTGCAGAAATTTGAGAAGATCAAGTGATGAAGCTTGCATAGTACAGCAGCACACAAGAGCATTGATGTACTTTATTTGAGAGTGGGTCTGAAACCTGCACTTATTAATTCAAACACTGAATTCACTACCTTTTTCCATGCCAATGAGAGCCAGAGTCAAATGGAGTAATCTGTTTGTAAAAGAAGAAAAGAACAAGCGAATATTTCAAAGCTAATGGATAAAAGATGTACCGATCGATCAATGTTAGCAAATTTCTAACTATTTTTCATGATATTTAAATGTTCTTTTGAGGTTTATAAACTTTGTGTCTTTCTGTGAAACGCGACAATAGAATAACAATATACATTACATTGCAGGTAAACCAACACAAATGAGTAAATGCATATTAGTTCCAGGCATTTTTTTTCCCCAATGTAAGAAAGATCTCCCATTTCTATTTACTAATTCTCGGCTATTTTCACTCCCATTTGAGGGTTATTCAATAGCTTTTATCATTAATTTGTTCTCTCAACTGAGAATGGTTTCTAATTTTAGAAAGAAAATGGATGGAAGAATCTAAAATAAGCAAAATATATGCATGTACTAATTGAAGTCGGATTTTCAGTTATCACATTGCAAAAAGGGGTTTCAGGGAACTGAGAAGCTGTTGCTTTGTTTTTGGGAACATTCTTTTAGAATGTACAATATGTGTGTTGTTTAGGGAAGAATGCATGGATGGCACAGTGGCTCAGTGGTCAGCATTGCTGCCTCACAGCGCAAGGAACCTGAGTTCAATTCCAGCCTCGGGC
This sequence comes from Chiloscyllium plagiosum, assembly GCF_037043375.1. Classification (NCBI taxonomy): domain Eukaryota; kingdom Metazoa; phylum Chordata; class Chondrichthyes; order Orectolobiformes; family Hemiscylliidae; genus Chiloscyllium; species Chiloscyllium plagiosum. Next base: position 41,325,890 of record NW_028270155.1, read on the forward strand.
AACCGTCTATGTGGAGTTTGGACATTCTCCCCGTGTCTGCATGAGTTTCCTCCAGGTGCTCCGGTTTCCTCCCACAGCCCAAAGATGTGCAGGTCAGTGAATAGGCCATGCTAAATTGCTCGAAGTGCTAGGTGCATTAGTCAGGGGTGAATGTAGGAGAATTGATCTGGGTGGGTTGCTCTCCGGAGGTCAATGTGGACTTGTTTGGCCGAAGGGCCTGTTTCCACACTGTAGGGAATCTAATCTAATCTAAACAATGTAGTTGTCCATGACGCGTATGAGAGAATGCAGATTGTTGCTATTTCAGATCTCTGGAGGTTATGGACCTTGTTGCATCACTGCTTTCCAATTCTGAAAGTGAGGGAGGTGGGTTGAGGTCAGTGCCAATGTTGTCTCCTCATACTGCCCACCCTCACCCTGGAAGAAAAATTGGCCACAAACTGACTGACATTGAAAATGTTGCCCTGCAGCGATAGTAATCTGCGGAAAGCCTTAATAAACTGAAAGTCAGACTCTCGCCCCCTCAGTGAAAGCAGTCCTGTCCTTGACAGCTGCCAATTAGAATTCATAATTGATGCCTTTTCACTGAGCATAACATAAAAAAAATCATGGTATACAAGTTCAAGAACTTGAACATAATTTCTCAACCTAACATGATCACAATGACAAAGGTTCCTGTGTACATGATTAGGAATTAGCCCTTCACTCAACACTCTGACGGCATGTGTCAAAATCTCACCAGGGCAGTTGGTGGAATTTAAATTCAATTAACAAAATCTGGAATAGACAACTCAAGTGACTAACTAATAATCTCCATGAACCTAACATCGATTGTCGAAAAATCCATCTGTCACTCTAATGTCCTTGCTGTGTTAACCTGGCCGGGCTGACAGCAATGTGATTGACTCTTAACTACCTTCTGAAATGGCCCAACAAATGACTCAGTTCAAGGATAATTAAAAATGGGCAATAAATGTTGGCCTTGCCAATGATGCTCACATCCTGTCAAGCAGCCTATAGAGAAAAGCAATGTGTGAAGTAAATACACCGTTAAAAGCCTAGTTACATCCCATTCTACCAGATAACTTCTTTCAGACATGTTTACAGCAAAACAAACAATGTAAGAGTGGAAGCTAACACAATTCTATTGATCTCCCATTGATTGCAGTCTTGTGAACTTCAACAGTATATTCTCTGCACTGACAGTAACACCTGAAATTATGTGGAGATCTTCAGAGACTACAGAGTTGCTGTCAGATTCAATGGCATATAGACAATGAAATAATAACAGCTTTACAACTGTAGGACTATTGTGTTATGCCTTGTAGCAGATGTTAGGTATACCTTTAAGGGACATGTTAATGATGTCATCACAATATCACAGCAAGTGACCAAACGGAAAACAAATTCACAGTCCCCATCTTACTACGTTCTATTCTATTGCATGAGAAACACCCAAGGAAGTGTGCCATGATATAACCAAATTGCTTAGCTTGAGATCAGACATTAATGTACCTGTGATTGTTTTGTGAATGTATAGATACCAGATGCTGTACTAAAAGCTTGTTGAATTCTCCCATACAACGTGACACAGATTATCCTGATTTTCATGTTCACTTTAAGCCCATACTACTGAAGTAACATGGGCTGAGGTTAGAAACAGGAAAGGAGAGGTCACTCTGTTGGGAGTTTTCTATAAGCCTCTGAAACATTCCAGAGGTGTAGAGGAAAGGATTGCAAAGATTATTCTGGATAGGAGTGAAAATAACAGAGTAGCTGTTATGGGGCCTTTATCTTTCCAAATATTGACTGGTAACAATATAGTTCGAGTGCGTTAGACCTTCAGTTTTTGTCCAGTGTGTGCAGGAGGGTATCCTGATACAGTATGTAGATGTGCCAACAAGAGGCAAAGCTACATTGGATTTGGTACTGAGCAATGAGCCAGGCCAAGTGTTAGATTTGGAGATTGGTTAGCGCTTTTGTGATAGTGACCACAATTCGGTTACATTTACTTTAATGATGGAAAGGGATAGGTATATACCACAGGGTAAGAGTTATAACTGGGGAAAAACAATTATGATGTGATTAGGCTAGATTTATGATGCATAGGTTGGGGAAGGAAACTGCAGGGAATGGGCACAATTGAAATGTGGAGTTTGTTGAAGGAACCGCTACAGCGTGTCCTTGATAAGAATAGATTTGTCTGGCAGGGAGAAAGTGGTCAAGCAAGGGAGCTGTGGTTTACTGAAGAAGTTGAAGCTCTTGTCAAGACGAAGAAGGAGGCATGAGACATGAAGGTGAGACATGAAGGCTCAGTTAGGATGCTTGGGTGTTACAAGTTAGCCAGGAAAGACCTAAAGAGAGAGCTAAGAAGAACCAGTAGGGGTCATTAGAAGTCTCTGGCAGGTATGATCAAGGAAAACCTTAAAGTTTTCTATAGGTATATCAGGAATAAAAGAATGACTAGACTAAGAGTAGAGCCTGTCAAAGACAGTTGTGAAAAGTTATGCCTGAAGTCCAAAGAGAAAGGAATGGCGCTAAATGAATATTTTTCATCAGTGTTCACACAGGAAAAAGATAATGTTGTCAGGGGAATACTGTGATATAGGCTATTAAACTAGACAGGATTGAGGTTCATAAGGAAGAGGTGTTAGCAATTCTGGGAAGTGTGATAATAGGTAAGTCCCCTGGGTTGGATGGGATTTATTCAAAGATTCTCTGGGAAGCTAGGGAAGAGATTACAGAGCCTTTGGCTTTGATGTTTAAGTTGTCATTGTCTACAGGAATAGTGCCAGAAGACTGGAAGATAGCAAATGTTATCCCCTTGTTCAAGAAGGGGAGTAGAGACAACCATGGTAATTATAGACCAGTGGACCTTACTTTGGTTGTGGGTAAAATGTTGGAAAGGATTATAAGAGCTAGGATTTAAAATAATCTAGAAAGGAATAATTTGATCAGGAGTAGTCAACACGGTTTTGTGAAGGGTAGATCATGACTCACAAACCTTACCGAGTTCTTTGAGAAGGTGACAAAACAGACATATGTGGGTAAAGCAGTTGATGTGGTGTATGTGGATTTCAGTATGGTGTTTGATAAGATTCCCCATAGTAGGCTCTTGCACAAAATATGGAGGCACGGGACTGACAGTGATTTACCAGTTTGGATCTGGAATTGGCTAGCTGTAAGAAGACAGAGGGTGGTAGTTGGTGGGAAATGTTCATTCTGGAGCTCAGTTACTAGTGGTGTACAGCAAAAATCTGTTTTGAGGCCATTTTTACAAATGACGTGGATGAGGATGTGGAAGGATAGGTTAGTAAATAGGATGACACTAAATTGGTGGAGTTGTGGACAGTTTGGAAGGATGTTGCAGGCTAAAGAGGGACATAGATAAGCTGCAGAGCTGGGCTGAAAGGAAACAAATGGAATTTAATGCAGAAAAGTGTGAGGTGATTCACTTTGGAAAGAGTAACAGGAATACAAGGGACTAGGCTAATGGTAAGATTTTTGGTAGTGTGGATGAGCAGAAAGATCTCGGTGTCCATGTACATAGAGCCCTGACAGTTGCTACTCAGTTGATAGGGTTGTTAAGAAGACATCCAGTGTGTTCATTTTATTGGTTGAGGGGTTGAGTTTTGGAGCCATGAGTTCATGTTGCAACTGCACAAAACTGGTGCAGCCGCACTTTAAGTATTGCATACAGTTCTGGTCGCTGCATTACAGGAAGGATGTGGAAGCATTGGAAAGGATGCAGAGGAGATTTACCAGGATGTTGCCTGGTATGGAAGGAAGGTCTTATGAGGAGTGGCTGAGAGACTTGAGGCTGTTTTCGTTTTTGATAGAGAAGAAGGTTAAGAGGTGACTTAATAGAGACGTACAAGATGGATTAGATAGGGTGGACAATGAAAGCCTTTTTCCTTGGATGGTGATGGCTAGCATGAGATGACAAAACTTTAAATTGAGGGGTAATAGATATAGGACAGATGTCAGAGGTAGGTTCTTTACTCAGAGAGTAGTAAGGGTATGTAATGCCCTGCCTGCAACAGAAGTAGACTCATCAACTTTAAGGGCATTTAAATGGTCATTGGATAAATGTATGAATGATAATGGAATAGTGTAGGTTAGATCGGCTTCAGATTGGTTTCACAAGTTGGCGCAACATTGAGGGCTGAAGGGTCTGAATTGCGCTGTTATGTTCTATGTTAAGGGTAGGGGATAGATCCAATTTTTTTAGTTTGCAGTCTTGCTTAAGATTAAAATTACCTCATCATGTTTTTAAAGATTTGCAACTAGAATTCATGACTGACGCCTTTCCACTGTAACCAATAAAGTGAACATAATGTGTTCTGATGTTGAAGGCATGTACAGTAACTTTAAGAGAGCGAGAATGCTGTTCTGAGCTGAGAGCTTACAAGCACCATGTATATGACTAGATAGTCATCCCAGAGTGTACTGGAAAATTGAGAATTAAAAATCATACAACACCAGGTTATAGTCCAACAGGTTTAATTGGAAGCACTAGCTTTCGGACCGACGCTCCATCAGGTGATTGTGATCATCGCTCTGAAAGCGAGTGTGCTTCCAATTAAACTTGTTGGACTATAACCTGGTGTTGTGTGATTTTTAACTTTGTACACCCCAGTCCAACACTGGCATCTCCAAATCATGACAGTCTTTTTCGTTGTCATTGTCTTCCACCTCTATCCCCTCCAGCATTGCCTGGCCAGATAGCAGTTCTGAAAGGAGAAAGGAATGTGGATCAGGTTCCTGATGAGTAGAAGATCAGGGCAGAGAAGAAGAGGTGCATGCATACACGAGAAGGTATTATGGGATCTGGAGGAAGTGGGCTGTGTGAAAGTTGATAATGTCTGAGTATAGTTGTGCCTCCAGTTTTTAGCCCTGTCACAGCACATAGCCTCGGTTCAGCCACCTCTATAGGGATAGAGGTATGTAGTCCATATCTGCTTTTACTGTTTAGATCCTGCTTCTAGTGGTTGTGCACCAGTTTTGACTTATGCTAGAGAGGGTACTTTGTCTTGAAGAGGAAAACATTCTATTATGTAATGTAGCTGACATGGAAACCCAGGTCTCAGACACTTTCTCGCTTTACTTTCTGAAAATGGTTGTTTCAGTTCATCAGTGTAAAAGGTGACATGATTGGAGAAGGTCAGCGGACCACTTGGCACTTAAGCCAATACCGCAATCCTTGTGCATTTTGGGAAAATTTATTTCATGCTCAGTAATTGCAATATCAATGTAAATTGTGGACAGTTCAAAAGATTATTTGAAAATAAATGTAAAACTTATAAAGTGTAATGCCATAGATGTGTACTTTCTCATTGAAAAAAACAATAAATGTAATGGATATCACAAAATAAAAGAGTCATGATTAGAGTAGTGCTGGAAAAGCACAGCAGATCAGGCAGCAGGTCAGGAAGCCTGATGAAGGGCTCCTGTCTGAAATGTCGATTTTCCTGCTCCTCGGATGCTGCCTGACCTGCTGTGCTTTTCCAGCACCACTCTAATCTTGAATCACAAAATAAAAGCTTTACTAATCTAGGAGTTGTAGTGATTATAATGAGATCAGCCAGATGGATTGATAAAGTATGAATCCCCTCAATGGGGCTGTTAATCTCGTCTATTCAGGGAACCCTGGCTGACAAATATCAGTAGGAGTGTCAGAGGTTCAGTTCACTCTGAGAGCTGGCTCTGAGGAAGCTGGACCAGTGTCCAGGACTATGTATGTGTAAATAAAGGGTGACTGGATTAAGGGGTACTGGCCTCTGTGGAGTTATTTCAGAAACATTTTCTAAGGTCCCTTGATATATACATAGAAGCCTGTTATTAGCCATAAATTATTCAAATCAGCAGTATTGCAGGACAAGATAAACATTATCCAAATGAATGGGCTCATAAATTCCAATTTTATGAGGTCAATATTGATTGAAGAGAGATTTAAAAATAATTTGCAAGAAGCTTTATAGTTTGTCCTTGGCAGTGAATGCCATATACTCATTACTCAACAATTTTCAGAAAACAAATGTAATTGTTCACTTATCTACTTGGCTATGGGCTGACTGAATTAAAACCAGCTGAAAGACTTTGTTTAATTAATGAAAAAGATTAGTGCTAAAAAATTGAAAGGCAAATGACATCTACTAAATCAAATAGCTCCCTCCTACTAAAAACATTAATTGATAGGAAAATAGTGTGGTCCAAGGATGGTATAGCAGCACTGATTATTCACTCAAGTACTTGGTGAGGAATGCCATTCAACGGGGAAATTGGAAAATTGTGGGCAAAAATAATGTGATTCTGTCCATTTTAACTAAGACAGAACTTGAAAAACTAATGCCATTAATTTCACTCAACATTGTTTAATATGGATGTTATCTCTTATGAGAGTTGTTCAGTAGGGAAAAAGCACTAAGATTTCAAAGGATAAATCTGGTAGAAAATATCAAACATTAAGCACACAAAATCAATGAATGAAAAATCATGTTATGTTAGCGCCAGTGTGAAACATTTGCCTAGTTTTCAAATTGCAACGTTTCAAAATACTGTCCTGTTAATAGATCATATAAATCTATTGTTCAAAAAGGTAGACCGAGCAAGGTATCTGACATCTGCTCTCAGTATTTTGTAGTCAGGTATCCTTAGCTTCCCCAGGCCAGTGAATAATTTTGTGAATTAAGTTTTGATCCATCTCTTGTTTCCTTGCTGTCCATTCCACAATCTTGAAAATGACTTTCAAATTTGGGCATCCTCTTCTGCTTACCAAAGAACATTCTTGATTCTGAAAGAAATCAATTTCCAATGATTGCTTTAGCCTTATAGTGCAGTATTGTAGTCAACTAGCCTTTTACTTTTTGTTCAATGCTTCCTGGCCCCTGGATTCTTATGGTGGATGTTAGGGGTTTTTTTGATTCAGTCATTTTATTGTATCAGAGATGTCTAATACATATGTCTCAGTGTCACGTTTTACATTTATTTGATGCCCCTTGAAATCTATACCTGCACTCTCAATTTTTGCCTTGTGATTCTTTTATTTCCTCCATGTATGGCATTTTAATCTTAAGCTGGCTCTTCGATCTGCTTGATATTGCTTTTCTTCTGAACTTTTTTTCTGTTTTAAGATTACGATCGTTTTACTAGGACAGTTTTAAAAAGATGGACCTTGCTGCAGGTATAGCACTCCATACTTCTATTTTTTTTAAAAACTCCCAGAGAAGACAATGGCTATTAAGGAATCCTATCATGTAGCAACATGAAGGAACACAGATATTCACAGGACAAAAAAAAATCAAAAAAACTGAAGATGGCTGAAATCAGAAACACAATCAGAAATTGTTGGAAAAACTCAGCAGGTCTGGCTTTTAATGGAAAACAATCCAGAGAATGAAATAGAACTGGGAGCAGCTCTGAGCCAGCATGAAGTGGTGCTGATGGAGAGAGAGGGGTTGAGATGTGCATATGAAGGGTCTGTTCGGAAGAAGTGTCACTGGACCTGTAATGTCAACTCTGCTTTCTCTCCACAGATGCTGCCACATCTGCTGAGCTTTTTCCAGCAATTTCTGTTTGTGTTACAGGTGTCCATGAGAGTGGTCAATTAAGTGGGCTCATTTTTACATCTCAGACAAGTGAATAAACCATTGTGACACTTATCAGACAGGATCTAACCTGCTGTTGGAAGACCATCAGCAGAAGTCCTTTGAAAAGAAAGATGCTAATCACAAATTCCAGCTATTATAATCCTGAACTGCCAACTCTTGTGAGGGTGATGCACTATCAACTGCATGAATGGCATTGTTATTCCAAATCCAAAAAGATACCTGAACAAGACCAACTTATTGTGCATCCAGCTTTTTTTTATAACAGAAACAGAACAATGGTATGTTGCAATATATATATAAAAACTCAGATATTTGGTCATGCAAAACAATTCTGATTCTGTGCTTGCATTTTACAATTGAAATAGTTTGTTAGTCATTAGCAACAATTGCTGAACACAAGGAAAATGCAAAAATGCAACCAAAAATAAAAAAAGACTACATGATGATAAAGAGTCTCTGAAAAGAGATGTTACCATAGATACCTTATGTGAAGCTTAAATATAGATACTTAATATAATGCTAACAAATAGGTACCATGGAAAGACTTTTAATCCCAGGAATCTCATTGAAATAAAGTCAGAAGTCACATGACACTAGGTTATAGCACAATAGGTTTTTTGAAATCACAAGCTTTCAGAGCACTGCTCCTTCGTCCCTTCACCTGACGAAAGGGCAACGTTCCAAAAGGTTATAATTTCATATAAACGTATTGGACTATAACCTGGTGTTGTGTGACTTCTGACTTTGCCTACCCCAGTCAAACACCGCACCTCCACATCATGACTGAAATAACATAGTGCATCTAACACTTCCAAGACATGGAATGTCTTGCCACAGGAACTGTTGAGTAGGGATCTTTGCAAATTTTAATATTGAAGTATGTAATTATTTAAAATTATAGATGATGTAGGAGGGAGCAGTGTCGCCCAATCATTTTGTTCCCTCCGGCTAAAGGCCAGTACAAACACATTCCACCTGATGAAGAGGCAGAGCCTTGTAAGCTAGTGCTTCCAAATAAACCTGTTGGACTATAACCTGAGGTTGTGTGATTTTTAACTTTGTCCATACCAATCCAACACCGCCACCTCCAAATCATTGCTACATGTTGTGTTAGGTTAGTGTTTGAATGAACTATACATTGTCAACTATGTCATGTTTGTAAGACAGGATTATGAGTTTGAATATTCCTTTCATGAACGCAAGAACTGCAGTGATATCATGGTCCAATAATAATCCAATGTAATGTACTGCTACACATAAATGACGGCCATACTGTTACAGTAAATGTTGTGTAACTTTTTATGTCAACTATGTAGTTAATTAGGGGTTGCTTAACTGAATTTCCCAGGACTCTCATTCGCAGTGTTCGGCAGACAAACACACATTGCAACTCCACTCATTTCAGTCATCTCCTCACATATCCATCTGAACAACTAACGTGAACACTCACCCTCACCCTATTTTCAGCTCACACCCATCCCTCAGAATTGGTATCATGACCTCATCTTCTTCATTTCTGATTCTTACAGCAGAAGACTGCACAGAAATCCAGGGGAAAGCAGACTACTGTAGTAAAACAAAGAACTGTGGATGTTGAAAATCTGAAACCAAAACCGAAATTGCTGGGGAAAATCAGCAGGTCTGGCAGCATCTGTTGAGAGAAAGCAGAGTTGATGTTTTGAGACTAGTGACCCTTCATCAGGACAGAGCAGTGATAGCACTTGGTCAGTCTACTTGTGCCAACATAGCCCACTGCAGAAAACATGTTGGTCTATAAGGGGCTGCAGATGTCATAAATAAACTGAACCTTAAAAGGCACTGGTGTTAACAGACATAAATAAAGTTGATTCTTAGCCTGTGTTAGGGGTTTGCTTTCTTCAAGTTGAAACTCTGTACCCATTTCTTCTGTTCTGTGAAGCAGTTTTTGGCAGAGGGAAAAGAAGCTTGTGTTACTCCTGTGCTATTGCTGCACCTTTTCTATCCCATCTGAGGCCTGACGTAGAACTACACATTTGTTTTGTATAAATTGCACCCATTCTGCAGTGAAGACTGATAGCAAGGAATATGAAATTAAGTGGAAAAAAGCCAATGATCATTAAAATTACTTGCATAAAGTTGTAAATCACTTCTGAAGCAGTGAAAGCACATTCTCAGAGCAGGTGCACGCCAGTGAAACCCTGGCAGTGGATTGATTTATGTCCGATTTCTGAAACACCAGCATTTCTCAGGGATACAAACCCCTGGCTGCCCCTAAACCTGCCTCCATTTTACCCAGCAGCACTTAAAGTTTGTGCCCTGAAATAGGGTAACCCCAGTTTAACGTGACAAAATCTGAACTAAGAAAGTAAGGAACATAATCTATTTATAATGGTTCACTAGAATTGCAGAATCTCCACTTCTCACCTGCAGTCACACTCAATAACACTTCCCTTTCTGAAAGTTGCAAACCAAATAATACCACTAAAACTTGAGCATTGCCTACATTATCTTTTATAGCAAACCTAATTTCTCTGCACAGTGGTCAACACATAGTAGCTCCTCAATGTAATGATTAAAATCACTCACTTAATTTACTTAACTATTTTGATAAATAGAATATAGCAAATCAAAAGCGTTATAAGACCTATAATTGGGTGCTTGAATGCTGATATAGTCAAACCGCCATTGGTGTTTTTGCCTGAAATCAAGCTCAGATACTCAAAATCAACAACACCCTCCATTACTCACTGCCATTAGACACCCCATGTGAAAACATCTATTACTTTCCAAACTTGACACACTGTCAAATGCAAACTCTGTGTCATGTTTTTCAAATCGTTCAGACTCCTGTCAAAATGTTCATGCTTGAAATATAAGTTTATTAACTTTTTAATTGTGATTGACATTCAATTCAATTCTCCTTCAAGTATCAAGGAATTCAAAGAACCCTAAAACAAGATTTACAGCAGAATTTTTAAATTACGTCTGAACATTTGTGCTTTTCTGTTTTAACTCAGTAGCAAAATATTCAGTATTCTATGCTGCAATCTTTTGAGTACAGTGGCTTCTTAATTGTACTCACCCATTGACACACACTGGCAAAGTCACATCTACTTGGTAATTACTTTGCAAAAATGACATGCTGTGTCAGAGATAGTCACTGCACTGTGCATCTTAGAACATGTCACTGGTATTAGCAGTTAGCTGCACCTTTTCAAAATAATATTCCTTTGCCTCCTTTAAGATATGCTGCAATACTGTTCTAATTGCTTGATTATGGAGATGGTGAACATATGCCATTATTCTCCTGATAACATCTCTGGCTGCACCACCACCATTTCACTAGTTTATAAACAGAAAACCGCTGGACTGTTTTTCAGATGCCAACAGATTACTTTTGTATCAACAACAATTTTGTTTTCACTTCATTCTTTAATAATGTAATCTAAATGCCACACAAATGAGATCTGTGAATTCTATTTATTTGCATTTATTTACAGCTAAACTAATATGTACAGAAAAAAGTCTGCAGTGGACATAGCCTATGCCATGGGTGCTACAGTGCTGAGAATCTGTGGTCAGGTGACAGCATTCAGGTGCTTGGCTCATTTGTATGATGCTGAAAATGTGTTGCTGGAAAAGCGCAGCAGGTCAGGCAGCATTCAGGGAACAGGAGAATCGACGTTTCGGGCATAAGCCCTTCTTCAGAAATGAGGAAAGTGTGCCCAGCAGGCTAAGATAAAAAGTAGGGAGGAGGGACTTGGGGGAGGGGCGTTGGAAATGCGATAGGTGGAAGGAGGTCAAGGTGAGGGTGATAGGTCGGAGTGGGGTGGGGGGGGAGAGGTCAGGAAGAAGATTGCAGGTTAGGAAGGCGGTGCTGAGTTTGGGGGATTTGACTGAGACAAGGTGGGGGAGGGGAAATGAGGAAACTGGAGAAATCTGAGTTCATCCCTTGTGGTTGGAGGGTTCCTAGGCGGAAGATGAGGCACTCTTCCTCCAACTGTCATGTTGCTATGGTCTGGCAATGGAGGAGTCCAAGGACCTGCAGACCTCACTTTCTCCTCATTTGCATGATGAGCTACTAACTGCAGATTACAACCGTGGCTGTCCTTGTCTGCAGACGTGTCATCAATGTGTTGATTGTTGTCTTCGTGTTTCATCATAATATTGTCATCTAAATGCTATTTTTTGTCTTTGTAGTCCACCATAGCATAATGTACACTTCCCCGAGCTGGCTTCTATTCCTTCTCAGTATTGCTTTGTCATATGTCCAAATTTGTTTTGCCCTGGGCTCACAGTGCACATGGTAAACATGTTTGCATTGTGGGATGTGCAACTCTGACTTTTTGTCCTGCACATAGTTGAGATAATTCAGTACCTGCATGCAAGATTTGCACTGGCATCATCCTCCCAGTTTTTCAAGAATTGCATCATGTATCTCAGAGGATGTAGAAAGGTGGTGTCTTGGCGCGATAGTTTTAACTTGCTTTCAGAACACGATTTCGGCCCAAGAAGGTAACCCCATATCCAGAGTTGTAGATCTGTGTATTAGCATGCCAATACATCTACCTTGTTTCATAGTCCTGCTCTTTAAGATAAGTATCCACCTCCAAACAGACCCCAGCACCAAGGATATATTTCCCTCCCCTCCCCTATCAGCTTTCCGTAGAGACCACTCCCTCCGCGACTCCCTTGTCAGATCCACACCCCCCGCCGACCCAACCTCCACTCCCGGCACCTTCCCTTGCAACCGCAGGTGCAACACTTGCGCCCACACCTCCCCCCTCACTTCTCTCCAAGGCCCCAAAGGAAACTTCCATATCCGCCACAGATTCACCTGCACCTCCACCCACATCATCTACTGCATCCGCTGCAGCCGGTGTGGCCTCCTCTATATTGGGGAGACAGGCCGCCTACTTGCGGAGCGATTCAGAGAGCACCTCTGGGCCACCCGGACGAACCAACCCAACCAACCTGTAGCACAGCATTTCAACTCCCCCTCCCACTCCACCGAGGATATGCAGGTCATTGGACTCATCCACCGCCAAACCACAACAACCTGACGGTCGGAGGAGGAGCGTCTTATCTTCCGACTGGGAACCCTCCAACCGCAGGGGATGAACTTGGACTTCACCAGTTTCTTCATCCCCCCTCCCCCCACCTTGTCTCAGCCGGATCCCTCCAGCCCGGCACCGCCTTCCTGACCTGCAGTCTTCTTCTTGACCTCTCCGCCTCCATCCTACTCCGACCTATCACCCTCACCTTGACCTCTTTCCACCTATCACATTTCCAACGCCCCTCCTCCAAGTCCCTCCTCCCTACCTTTTATCTTCTCCTGCTGAACACTCTCTGCTCATTCCTGAAGAAGGGCCTGTGCCCGAAACGTCGAATCTCCTGTTCCCTGGATGCTGCCTGACCTGCTGTGCTGTTCCAGCAATAAAGTTTCAGCAAGTAATTTAATGATGCAAACCATTTGCTCAGCAAACCTTGCGATCAGGGTAATGTGGTAAAGACATCACATGGGTTCACATCCCATTTGGTACACAGACCCGTGAAAAAGTCTACAGATAAATGCAGTTTTGAAGGTTACAGTAGGTAAAGACATTTCTGGTTCAACCTGATTGGCTTGCTCTGATCGGCGTCAGACATAGGAGCAGAAATAGGTTATTCAGCCTATTTGTTCCATCATTAAATGAGGTCATGGATGATCTAAAAATACTCAAACTCACTTCCCTGCCTTTTCTCAAAACCTTTGATTCCTTTAATGATTAAAAATCTGACTATTTCAGCCTTGAGTATAGATAACATAGCTTTGACGGCCTCCTGTGATAAAGAATTTCACAGATCCATGATCCCCTGAGAGAAAGAATTCCTCCTTGTCTCTGTTTTAAATAAGTAACACCTTATTCTGAGTTTATGCACTCTGGTCCTGAATTTCTCTGACGAGGTGAAACAATCTCTCTGAATGTATCCTGTTAAGTTCCCTCTGAATCTTGTATGTTTCAATAAGGTCACCTGTCTTCTAAACTCCAATGAGTACAGGCCCAATCTGCTCAATCTTTCCTCATAAGACAATCCTCATAAGATTATCTGCTTAGTGAACCTTCTTTGGACTGCTTCCAATGTCATTTTATCTTTTCTTAGATAAGGGGCCCAAAACTGGCCACAGTATACCAGTTGATAGTCTGAGTAATACCTTGTACAGTTTAAGCAAGATTTTGCTATTTTCATGTTCCATTCACTTTGAAATAAAAGCCAATGTTTCATTTATTAACCACTCAACTTGGATGCCAGCTTTTTATGATTCACATACAACGACTCTCCTAACCTTTTGTTCTGTAGCTCATTTAAATAATAACTCACCTTTTTTCTTCCTATCAAAATGCATAACCTCATACTTTACTACATTGTACTCGAGCTGCCACTTTTTTTTCCCACTTACTTAATTGGTTTATATCACTCTGCAGACTTGGTGTCAGCTTCACCATTTGCCTTTCTACTTACTTTTTGTGGCATCCACAAACTTAGCTAAAATATTTTCATTTTCCTCATTCAAGTCATTCACACATATTGTAAATATTTGTGTAATCATCCTTTTTCCTTCCATCTGATGAGTACAGGAGTTGGGAGGTCATGTTACGGCTGTGCAGGACATTGGTTAGGCCACTTTTGGAAAACTGTGTGCAATTCTGGTCTCCCCATTATAGGAAGGATGTTGTGAAACTTGAAAGGGTTCAGAAAAGATTGACAAGGATGTTGCCAGGGTTGGAGCATTTGAACTATAGGGAGAGGCTGAATAGGCTGAGGTTGTTTTCCCTGGAACATCGGAGGCTGAGGGGTGACCCTTTGGAGGTTTATAAAATCATGAGGGGCATCGATAAGAAGAATAGACAAGGTCTTTTCCCCACAGTAGGGGAGTCCAAAACCTGAGGTCACATGCTTAAGGTGAGAGAGGGAAGATTTAAAAAGGATCTAAAAGGTGGCTTCTCATGCAGAGGGTGGTACATGTATGGAATGAGCTGCCATAGGAAGTGCTGGAGGCTGGTACAATGGCAACATTTAAAAGGCATCTGGATGGATATATGAATAGGAAGGGTTTAGAGCGATGTGGGCCAAATGTTGGCAAATTAGACTAGAGTCATTTAGGATATCTAGTCAGCATGGATGAGTTGGATCAAAGGGTCTGTTTCTGTGCTCTATAACTGTATGAATATGGTGATTCTTGAAGGAAAGTCCATGTTACTATTAGTAATGATGGAACTGTCACACCAATTACCTAATTATACTTAAGTGTGAGGCAGGAGGATGATTTCCAAATGTGGACTAGGTAGTGTCCAGGTTTCACTTCTCAGCATGGATTATTGTAATGTGTACAGATCGGTCCGTCTCTTCTGTTGGTATGTGCAGTGCTGCCTGGAAATAGCATATTTCCATATCCTTCACTCTAAGCAAACTGGCATTACATCTTAACTTGCAGTATTATGTTCTCCCCTTGAAACATCAACTCAACATCTGAAACTACTTGTTGAAACTGTACTCTGTTGTCCATTAGCCAGACACACAGATCTTATTATTCAATTTACAATGCGCACGCAGCATTAATATTGTAATTTGTCTGTCACTGATCGGAAATATCAACTTTTCTTTCTGACAGCAAGAACAAGCTTACATTTTCAATTGCAGAAACAAGGCCTTTTGTCAGATTACTTGCTGAGGGACTTTGTTGTGTTTAAGTGCTCTGTACTTAGCTTTCACTGCTGTGTGTTTAGGCTCAATTTGAAAGGTGCTTAAAAATTGAATAAATCATGTAAAGCATGTTTGTCTAGAATTAAATAAGAAGTAGCTGTCATAACAGCAGCAATGAAATGCATATCATAGCTTATGTTTTATTGTGGTCCCATTGAGATTTAACCAGCGGCATTTTATAAAATTTGTACATCTTTATCATTCAAAATAAAGCATAGAGAGGAATTTTAGCATTTACATATGTTTGTATACATTATATAAATGGCATGTATACAGAAAAATCTGAATTGAATATGAGAAGCAGAAGTGGATCCCAGATTAAGGTAATTCTAAGTACATTTGGGCAATTGCCATTGAGCTGAGGTATCTGATCCTCATATACATAGTCTACGTATATTTTGCCCAGTCATTGGGTTATACGTATTTGGCATGTTTTTTTAATGAGATAAAACAATAAGATTTTTGTTCTGTTGCTTCATGGAAAATATTGCTCTTAACTCTAAAACAATATATACGTTCTTGTGATTGTGGGCATTAAAATAGATTCAGAAAGTTATACTGGCTTATTGTTCTGGGTTCTGCCAACTTAACCTTTAAATTGCAGCACCAGGGAACACTACCCAGAGCCAAGGGACAGAGTTTTTCTTTAAATATACTGAATCTGCCATCGAACCCAACTGTAATCTTAAACTGAAACTTGAGCAGGGCATTCTTAATAAGCAACCATCAGATCAAACCTATCAGGAATGGATTCAAAACGGGAAGAGTAAAGCAAGTTAAGTTATTTTTAGGATCTTATAGTTATCTAGTGGTATTAATAAGAGTGCTCCCCATGAAGTCAAAAGGAGAACACAGGCTGCCCATGCCTCGACACTTATTCTTCCCATCACGCTTCTAAATTCCTCTGTCAATCACTGCATCCCCCCACTTACTCCACCAAAAGAAACTGCCCACTTCCGTGCCAATTATGCGCCCTTCCTTCTAGTCCATGACTTTCTGCTCCTTAACCTAACAGTTGTGTAGCTGTGTTTCCGTCCAACCTTTGGCCTGTTTTGCCTGAAGGCAGCCATTAGCATGAATGAAGCCTAACCTTCCAGGCTGGGCTCTCAGTTTGCCAATTTTAGATTACTTTCTATTTTTACCCATTAAAATCCTTAGTGTTTTAACTTGGCTTTATCATTTTGCATCCTCCTCTTGCCTAAACAAAATTATCTCAGCTTTGATAACTTTTCCCCATAAATTGGATTGCCAGTAACTGAGAACACCTACAGTCTTGCCTTTATCCCTTCACAGGAATAATCATATCTTTTCTATGATTTATTGATGAACTGTTCACAGTGCTCAGGATGGGTGATGTCTGACATCAAAACAAAACGATACCATTTCATTTATATTCTGTCCCTTTGCTAATGCAACTCTGTTTGCTCTTTAAAAATAATTTTAAAATGTATTGCGCTGATTTAGACACATTTTTAGCAATTGGGATCATAAAGAATCATTAGGGATCTAACTCCAATCAGCAATGGATTTATAAACCCATGACCATTTCATGGATATGTTTCAGCAATTGAACTATTCCAGCTGTATGATCTATTAATAATCTGTGTGAATAAACTTGTTGTTCTCCTTGGCCTGGACATTTCACAAAAATTTCTTGGGGGCACTTTTCCCCACCTTGTTGATATAGGATCAGACTATCTCTTGTTGTGGGTCAGAATCATTGATTTTTTTAATTTCAAAAATATACTTTATTCATAAAAAAATTCATATGCATACATAGTCACTGAAGCAGCTCAGTTCTGTACATTCTTAGCATATGGAGAACAAACATTGGACATTGACTTTCCTGACAGTTCCAATAAACAAACTCAAGTCATTTCTTACGATGCAAGACACTATTTACATATGTTTGAGGCACTGGAAGGGTCCAATAACTAAACAGGCCCTCATTGTACTTTAGCAAAAGACCTCAGACGGTGTTCTTTCCCACTTTACCAGCTGCCCTAATGTTTAGTGCATCTCTGGACTAGTCTGCAACACTCAGTTGAAGTCAACTCCTTGCTCTGGAACACCAACAAGTTTCGGCCAGACTAAAGAGCATCTTTCACAGAGCTGATGGTCCTCCAGGTGCAGTCAGTGTTTGTTTCCACGTGCATACCGGAAAACAGACCGCAGGGCACAGAGTTTTGTTTCATGGAGCCGCTCAGGACGAACCTCAACAAAAACCACTGCATCTCTCTCCACTTTCTTTGCAAAGGGACAGAAAAATGGATGTTTTGTGGGCAGCAGATATTCCCAGTAATACTGTCTAATACTGTCATACTTGCCTCAGGGAGCAATAGATATCTTCACAAACTACCACAGTATAAGAGGGATAACTGTACTGGCCGAAGATCTTTTTTTAAAAGTCCAATTTTAAATAAATCATTTTCCAAGGGAGAACCTACTATCATAGCGATTGATAGTCATGGGAAAAACAGCTTTTGAAATGGCAACAGACTCCAGTTATAGAGTCATAGAATCACACCAAGTCATACTCAAAGGCCTGCTTAACAAGAATGCACACAGCACTGGGGGTTGGGAGGCAAGAATTATCACCTTTTCAGTCCCATTTCATGGTTATATAATTCCCACAAAAATGAACTAAAATGCAACAAATAATGTTGGCCATCAGCAACAAAATGTGCAGAAATTATCTTGTTTAAAATCAAATTCTTGTTCAGACTTCACAATGCACTCATTTTCGAAACAGTAAGCTCAGGGCTCTGACCTTTATATGAAGCAGATCCCAAATGGAAGATTATGAGTCAGCCAGCAGTATCTAAAGTAAATTCTAAACACACTAGCAAAGAAGCAAACTCAAGCAGTTTCATATTATTGAATGTAAAGATACAATTACCCACATTCAGATTATATATCTATCTTCAGAACCTGAGTTTTGCTGATAAAAGACATAACTTGATGAAACTTCTTGTCTTGGAACCATCAGGACAATTTGCAAGAATAGCAATAAAAGGCAAACCACCATTTATACTGCATGCAAGGGGAGTTCTGATTGATTAGCATGGAACTCTGATTGATAAAGACTTTTCAATGGAGAATGCAGTAGTGAATGATGATTGACTGTTAACTGCCAGGTTTTATTTAGATTTCAAAGCAGACATAGTGACTCTGATTATATTAATACAGATGTTCCTATTCTTCGCAGACAAAATAAAGGTGCTTACACTGCACCTGTTTCGAATTAACAACAGACAGTAACAGACAGTAGCTGGTTAATTTCTGATGGCAATTTCTTGATCACTCAGAGTAGAACATTCCAAGTAAGCCATTGAGATGAACTGTGGACTTCAAAGTTTTGTTTCTTACTTTAGCTGTTGTTTCTCATTGCAGCTGTAGATTGGTCTTGTGTAGGTTCCTCACTTAAAGATCCTGAGGGGAATTGAGATTGGAAGATTTGAAAAACTTGAAGCAAACAGAAGACATTTCTATAACATCTCTCGCATTAAAAACAAGCCTTTAGTGTAGAAAATACAGTGAAGCTTAACTTTAGACTGAGATTTTGTTGCGGAAAGGGGATCACTTACCCAAAGTTAATTCAAAGATTCTATGAACTTGTACGCCTAGAGACCTTTGTGCTATAACACTGAGATGAAATCAAAGAGCATTTTAGAAGGCTGTGGGATATCTTTTGGTTAGTTCCAAAAAGAAATAGTGAATAAATCATAAGATGGAAATCTTCGAGGCAAGCAGAAAGTTGAATGAAGTTCACAGCACACGATTGCTTATAATTATACTAGTAAATTAGTAACACTTGTTTTGTTTAATTTTCAAAATTTTTATAAATTCACTTTTAGGATGTTGACCAGGTCAGAGTTTATTGCCCATTCCTAAATCCCCGTTGAGAGAGTGGTGATGAGCTGCCTTCTTAAATCACTGCAGGCACACCCAGAAGTGGTGTTTGTTAGATGAATGCTACAAAATTCTCTATTCACTGCTTCCTATGTAGCTGCAAATGTCATTGTGTTTTCCAATGTTAATTTACCTGCTCTTTCCAGTAACTTACATTGCTATTTATTACTTTACAATTTTGGATCACCTGATCTGCTGTTCAGCAATTTAGATTTGTCTCAATCTGATAACATCCATTTGACTCCTGCCTCAAACAAGTCACAAATTGAGCCACCCCTCTTTCTGTTTCATGTTAATGGAAAACATTCTGTGGGATTGAGGCATTAACATCACTGCATCTTCAGCTCCCACTGCATGTCCATAATTAGTTTTTTTCTTCTATGTCTGGTAGTATCTTGAAAATGTCTCTCAACAAAGCATCCACTTGAAAAAACAATAAGGCCCACTACTATGATTTCTGTACCGCTATTGCCCCATCCATAAACAAATTGCGACAGTCAGCATGTACGTCAAACTCCTCCAGCCATGCTTTCCATTTGTCATTGACAGTATTGACACCAGTACTGTTTGATCAAATGGCTCAAATCCCCATATTATAGATATGTCTAGCCCCTGCAAAAGCCCTGCCCTCATGTAATCGTAAACATCTTGATACTTACCAATAGGCATTTTCTTCTCACCATCAATGTCACAGCACAGTCTGCAAGAGTGACACTGACAGTCACAGATTTAAATTTAAATAATCATGTAACAAAGCTTCCGTAAATGTTATTTCTTACTGATCTTCAACATGCTGGCTGACCTTGCACCTCCTGATCAAGTAACACCCTATGTAGCACAGATTGTTTCCTTGTAGCATTGCAGCTAATACTTAAGCCAACATCATTACAGCTGTCCATTGAATTTCACAGCTCATGTGTTCCACTTGAAGTGTGAGATTCTGACCTAATATCTTAAAATTAAATGTTTTTAGGATGCTTATTGGCTATGTTGCAAATTTTATTCTACAAAATTACTCATATTTCCATTAAATAGCTTTGTTGCTGTTTACATTTCACTAAATAGATGAATGCAATTCTACCTTTTACAAGTGAAGCGTGGTGTGTTAATGGCTGCCATAAATTGCAGTCTAAGGCATTTACAGTAAAGGCAGATGTTACATGACTATACAAGCCAGCCAGTAATACTAAGAATGTAATTGCATGTTTCCAAACAGAAATTGAGTGGGATGAATATTTGTGTACTTTTCAGTGATGTTTACTTTCTGATTGCCATAATACATGGTTTACGATCATAACTGTTTTGAGAATCCATCACTAAGAGCAGCCCTGAACCTCTGTCCAGCTGTTAAGCCCTACACTGAATCTGCTCTGTTCTGATTGCCATTCTCCATTCATTTATCAACCAGTTTTCTATGAGAGCATATTTTTGAGGGAAAAATATGGGCAAGGCAGAACAAAAGTTGAAACCATGAATGAAAGGCTTCAACAGCCTTGACAGGGAAAAAATGAATTTCTGAGTAAGCTGTTGAACTTTGTTAAAAGGTTCACCTAGAATAAAAGTAAATTTAAAGCAGGAAGCATATTACTTTTTTTCTGTCAGAAGTCCATCAATCTTCATGGAATTTTTCAATGCTTTCCTCCTCCTCTTTTGCTCAAGGCAATAATTCATGCAAGTACACAGTTCTAGTATTGTCAGCACTCCTCTGGTCGTTCACCAACTGGCTATTTGTCACATATAAGCTTCGGTTGTGTTTGTGATGTGGGGAACATCGCAGCTAGTTTGATCCCTACTCTTGCCTGATGTAAACGCACATTCACTTTCTAGGATTAGGAGCTCTAGCTGATTTTTCTCTTCCTACCCTGGGGTCACAGAGACAAATTGGAGAGCTTTCATGCTATCAGATAGAAACCATCTCATTCAGCATAAACAGGCATTGCTGAGACCTTTCCTCACTGTGATTCTGCATTATAATTTAGAATGC